>NC_133483.1:505093-510346 GCF_025370935.1 Choristoneura fumiferana
CCACCGGGTGGAGCGGTTTAGCCGACCAACTTGTTTACGAGCTAATTTGGAACCGTTAAAATTCAAAATATATTAAAAACAACTCTTCTCCCACACGGCCATACTGACGAGCAGCCGACTCGGCTCGCGATATTTTACAATACAATACAATACAAATATTTTGCACACAACAACATTTTCTTACACTGACACAATTTATCAATATTTATTACAGTTACAGTCAAAGAAAATAATAAAACATCACAAATTTGTCCAAATCTTACAGATTATGCAGCTTCCAAGCTTAGTTTAGCTTAATTATTAATTAAGTCATCGTTAGCATCGATGGAGCTAATTTCCTAAAATTTGGTTCAAAGTCAAAGTCAAAGTCAAAGTCAAAATATTTTTATTCAATTTAGGCTATAACAAGCACTTATGAATTGAATTGACCTAGTATCGATTGAACGGTCCAAATAACATGGCAAGAAATGAAATTGCAATGATGAGCCTACGATTGAGTGTCAATTCACATGACAGTGGTCAATTTGCATGACTGAGTGTGTCAATTCACATGACAGTGGTCAATTAGCATGACCGAGAGCGCCAATTTACATGACAGTGGTCAATTAGCATGACCGAGAGCGCCAATTCACATGACAGTGGTCAATTAGCATGACCGAGAGCGCCAATTTACATGACAGTGGTCAATTAGCATGACCGAGAGCGCCAATTCACATGACAGTGGTCAAATCGCATGACCGTGGTTCAACGTTGATGATCGTGTTGTACGCTTAAACGACTGAAACAGTCCCAGTCTCGTTCAGAAATATATGATGGACTCATGCATCGTGATATGCTGGCCAGGCAACACGTAGCATGAACAATCATATAATGAACAGGACGTCTGGACAAAAAGGAGAAAAAGAACAGTTGCCAAATTATTGTAAGCAATCTGAATCCACCAATAAGAGTGTAACTCTTAAATCTTTGATGCTGACAAACTCGGAGTGTAGCGAGTTGGTGTGACTTAGATACAACACCTCACGGTTAGTGTAGACAATTTTCGTCGTACTTGTCTTGTTATCAACAACTGACGTCAAGTGAAATAGTCAAGTAACCTAGTAAGAAACAGATTGTCACGATGCTAAGTTAGTAGTAAGTAAACAATAATATTCGCGTTGCACATATTTTAGTTTCAAAATATTGCAACGCTCGGCACGGGTAGCATGTAGGATAGTAAACTCATGTCTACCCCTTTCATCGTAATTGTACCAAATTTATGCAATCAGGAGATGAAGCAAATTTATATGTGTGACTTTTATAATGTTAAAAAGATCTATAATTACTTCGTTTACTCAAAGTTGCGTAAAAAGTCTCAAAAGGTGGTACTAGTATACACAATTGATGTCTTGCCGATTTATTGTATTTATTAAAATTGAACTGAAAAATGTGAAAACAAATAACCAGCAGCTTCATTTTATTTTTACGTTTCAATTTATTTTTATTTCATTTTATTAATTACAAATCCAATCTCAATTGTTGTAATTTACTACTCGATGCCCAAATTATGTATGTAATAACAAAAATTTAAATTCGTAGAACTATCAAAACGCTATGGTAATTCGTGGCTCGAAATAAATTATTATTTAATTCGATTACTCCCATTCTATCATTGAGACCAGCGACAAGCATCTAGCAAAAATCAAGCGCTCCGCATCCATCATTAGGATTGTTAAGTATGATGCCTAGAACGGAATGACAAACTATAGAAATTTACTCATTTATTACTAACCGTACGTTGCTCACAAGAGTATTTTCGACTGCTCTTGAGGGTAGTTTTAGTAAGGCCACTGCCTTCAAAACGTTTATTTGTCATTAGTCTCAACCCTCATCGTAACCATTGGTACGTTACATCTAGAAACAATCGACTACATAACTCGGCCAAGCTGACACTTCGCTGCCAAAACATGTTAGCTAATAAAGAACCTTTTACCATTGTAATTCGTACATACAATGTGTAGCCCTAAGTCACGGGCTTGATCCCAGGTCGCGCCAGATAAGAATATACAATCTTGGCAAAACGTTTTTTTACTCTTAAACAGGTTAAGGTTTCTTTATTACTATTTTAACGACAAAATAAATATGACATCTCACTGAATAGGAGAAAAATTAATAAAGCCAGCTTAATAGCTGCCTGGCAAAGCCAGAACATACTTTACGTACCGCGATTTTACTGTTCAGCGCTTGAAGGGACGTTATGATTACTAGAACCAGCTCTGGTTAGAACTAGATCAATTAGTGTCAATCATCCCATGATAGCTCTATCCTAGTACAAATCATTATTATAAGAATAACGCCGAATGTACCTACTATGTGAAGTACAAATGATACAGCAAAATACGAATTTTATAGCTATCGAAATAATGTCCCAATACAAGACTATTTATACCCAGAACAGTTTAAGGTAAAGTTTCCTGGCTTACGAGAACACTGTTACTATGAGTAAAAGTCGCGGAAGTTTAAAACAATAAAATATAAAGACACCGTATAATCAACACATGTGCAACTTTATGAGATAAAGATTATATAGATTATGGATCCGGAAACATTAGTTCACTTCAGACTTTCAAATAAGTTTTATTATTGCAGGAGCTTTTATAATAAAAATGATTACTCCAAAACAACAAAAATATAAATACTGTCACAGAATTACTATTATTGACGAAATCAGCTAAGCGACCGGTTACACTGTGTGCTTGTAGTTATAGTGTTATCATACCACAATTGTACACAGTTTTCAAACAATCATTTCTCATTCCTCATTAACTTATTTATAGAATCACTGTATTAGGTCACTGAACCGCAATTACAAATGTACTTAGGTAACTTTAACCCATTTCAAAAATGGTTTTGATGATATGTATAATACTGTTAGAAAATAAAAAGGTAAAAACAAACTATTAGCCTAGCCTGTCTACCGTACGATATGTTCAAGTAGTCAGCTTGAAATACCCGTTAATAAACAAAACAAAGTGACGATACGTCGCCATCTCATCTACCCTCAAATGGGAAATATAAAAGTTCTAATTGAATTTCGCTGTACACTCTATAGACAGACATAACTTTATTCGACATCAAACTTATATTTATAGAAAAACATTTGATGATGTCTAAAAGTAATTTGTCTCAGAGCGGATTTTCAATAAATACCTTCATATTTTTGCATCTAACGTGTGACCAGCACAATCAAAATCAGCACAAATAAATTTGTGTAAGAATAGTACAAGAAATATATAAATTTATAGATTAAGAACAAACAGCAATAGCGTAGTGAACTGTGCTAAATATGTATGAAACCAAACGCAACCAGTTGCTTAGGTACATATTAAACACGCACCGCACGCCTACAACGTGTTTCAAAGTCAAAAAGAAGGCAATAGTATTAGAGGTAAGAAGAAGTAGCCATCCCGCTCGCGGGGAGTGCTTATTGCAAATTATTTGTCATTATCAATATCATTATTATTTTGTTTTATATTGAAGTGGGCAGATGTCCTCAAGAGTTAAGTAATCTACGATTACTAAGATCATTTATAAAAACACACTTATAATCCTTGCGATAGCAGGGTGCCTAGATTTATCGTAAGTAAATGCAGTAATTCGCACTACCCAAAGGTTTTCATCCATCTACCCAAACACAGAAGTGCTTATTAAACTTGTTAGTATTGTTGCTAGAAAGACAGTAAAAATACATAATAGGGTAGTTGACACCATGAAACAAAAATTCTAGGAAGCAACCCTTTTAACATCAAAATAATAATTAACTGTAAAACTTGATTTTTAGTAACTTTGAAAGAATTAAGTAGTCAACTGAGTTTGCAACTAAGTGACGTTACAGGTCAATAACTGCCGTATAAAATTAATCGGCAGAGTATGTAAGTTTGGTAATCTCAAATACCAAAAATATTAAATGTCTAAAACCAAAATGTCTAGAACCACAATTTACAAAATAAAATTTTATCGTCAAGCCAATGCGATACAAGCAGGTTTGCAAAATGGGATTTACCGGTCTTCGCATCTCGTCCAACTTTTCTTTGCAACGCTGAAGGTTCACTCGTCGGTACCACCATCGCAAGTGGGGGTGAGGGCGTCGGTGATGTCGTCAGGTCGCTGCGTTGCCGGCGCGTGTATACGCCACCTTGGAGCATGTACACGCCACGTCGGCGCATGTGCACGCCACGTCAGCGCCCGTGTACGCCACGTCGGCGCATGTGCACGCCACGTCGGCGCATGTGCACGCCACGTCGGCGCATGTGCACGCTACGTCAGCGCCCGTGTACGCCAGGTCAGCGCATGTGCGCGCCACGTCGGCGCATGTGCCGCCACGTCGGCGCATGTGCCCGTTATCGAAAGATGCAGCATTGAAGTCCATGAAAAACATCAAAGCAAAAATGCATTAATAATTTAGTAGGTACACGTATTATCCCGCTTCTGATGTGGGAGATTAAAGGAAGATATCAATAGGTAAAACAGCGTTCAAATCAACACAGCATATTTATTTAGAAATAAGGCATTTGTCCAAGAACAACAATATATGCGATATATTAAATTAGCATTAATTATGACTATGTGTAATAGTCTTTTAAACAATGCAACAGTATCATCATCAAAGTCACTTACTAACAGGGGTTCCACCATCAGGTAGGTATAGTAATTTGTATGAAGCACAACGATAAAGACACAGTATGACAGTAATGACAGTATGAACTAGTTTCTATAGGAAAATTGCGTTACCTGGACTAGGTCAACAGCTCAGAGCACAGCTTGTGCGATGTTCGCAACTGAATGATATCTGAGCCGGCGACGGCAGGTAGGTCCTATTTATAAAAGCGAACAAACAAATGACGTCACACCGGGTGGGAGCGGTTTAGCGACCAACTTGTTTACGAGCTAATTTGGAACCGTTAAAATTCAAAATATATTAAAAAACAACTCTTCTCCCACATACATACCCACATACATACATGCATACATACATACGCTCGAAAAACATAACCCTTCTTCAGGCAGTCGGGTAAAAACGCCACTGCGCTGATTTTCAGTACCACTACCATGAGTTTACAGTGACCGTACTTGATAGCGACGGCGTAAATTATTTGTATGGAGAATTGTACAGCGCCTCTACAAATAATTTACGCCGTCGCTATCGAGTACGGCCACTGTAAACTAATGGAAGTGGTACAGCCAGCACCATCGGTGACCCTCTGACCGCTGATC
>NC_133483.1:510446-543456 GCF_025370935.1 Choristoneura fumiferana
TTTTTGCGAGGGTAAGTTTTATCGGTTGTATTTTGTATCGAGGCAGTGCCGCGGGGCGCACTTGTATGGCTTTAATACTTCCTCGCACGTACCGAACATTTTTTAAAGACGAGGGGTAATGAGACGCGTTTCTAGACGCTTTTGCTGGGACTCCGTTGTCTAAATAGCTTGTTATGTCTTGCGAGTTTGAAAACGGTATGAAACTTGTAAATGGTTTATGTTGTGACCGTTTATAAGTTGGTTTAAACAGAGACTTTAAGGTCACGTTGATCTAGTTTAATTCCTTCCTCGTGCCGTCAATTTAGATATCTTAATTCTTGTACAGTTAAAGATTTGCAAATAAAAAAGCCCTGCAATTGACTCACAACCGCGTAATAAAAATCTTCGAACAGGTTCTCTTTATGATGTAGATACTTAATAAGAAAATTCCCGATAAAAAGGGGGCAAAGCTTTAGACACAAGTTACATGTTTATACAAGTTATTATGTATATTTTATTAGCTCCAAATATAGAACATCGTCAGATATTATGTTTGTAGCAAGTTAGACTTCATAGTAGTGGCATTAAATAATTTAAGTGATTTAACATGTTTAAGCAAGCATCATTTTAAAACAACTTCAATTAAAATGTCATCATTATCTCGGCAGCGTATCCATCTCGCTCTATCATATCGTGAAGCAACAGTAGTATCATCTATCGCATCTCAATCAAGTTTTTATTCCAAGGGCCAGCTACTGGCACCATTTACTTTTAATTGCATCAAGCTGCCGTCAGTGCGGTAGCTTTTAATTAGAATGTTTGTGATTTTAGTGTTTCTGGTGTAATTACAGGATGATACACATGTTTTGGTTTTATGAACATGTTGGAATTTTAATACTCTTTTATATCTGCATTAAAATGGTGATGTCACTAAAATATCTTACTTTTTTTCTGAACTTTAATGTTCATTGCTACGTTGAAATAATAAAATAGCATACCTTGCACGTTTCCCTTGTAGTATATTATAGAAATGTGGCACTGAAATTGATGGAAGCAATAAAAATAGATTCAAATAAAGATAACCCCGCACTTAAAATGAAAGAAATTCAAACGCAAAACGCAAGGAAACAAAGCGGCGGTTTGTCAGAAGGGTACTGCAAAAACCCCAACCCCACAATAACCTGACTCACGTAAAATGTAATGGGAAATTACTCTAAAATAAAAAAAAGAGTCTCCCTAGAGCGGAACCCTACCGTTACGGCGATTTGGATAAGACTCCCCAGGCACGGAACACTAAAAATTCCACTTAGAACAAGTCTCAATATGCGAGGCGATACCTCCGCGGGCCCTATTACGCCCTCCATAAAACTCAGCCAAACCCCGGCGCTACCGTAAATGATTTCTTTAATTTACTTACCTATTATTTTTAATGAATGTAAACTTTTTATTGCCAAATTAAAACTTTGTTTGCTAGTGCGTCTTAAATAGTGGATTGTAAATTTTAGCTGCGATTAAAAAACGTTATCTGTTTTTTTTTCGGAATTGCGGCAATAAATAGGCTGGTAGATAATTATTGTAATTTAGCACCATCATCTTCCAATAATTAAGGTCAAAGCGGTAAAAAAGAATTAGACTTGTAAATAAATCAACACATTTTGCAAGTAATCGACTTCAATAAAACAGAGCAGGCTTAGCTCACTGCTGTGTCGCTCGAACAGAAGCTTTTTATGGCTAACGTTAATCCCTTACCAAAAAACACAATAAGCCGCGCGACGTCATAAGAAGAATGCGAGCTGAATTATGATCCGAGTCATTCCAACCCCACCGGGTGATCTCTGCAAAGCGTTTGATAAAGTGGATCACAAAATGTTGTAGTATAAATAAAAGCGGGCCCATAAGTGGCCCTTGCGGTAAGCCGTCGTGGCTTCACGAGCTAACCGTGCGAAACGCCTTCTCAGTTGTGAAATATGAATTATAAAAATAATAAAAAATGTAGCGGTGGGGGTCTAACCCGTGGCACGCGGCGCCACGTGCCAGCCACTCGCGCCACCCAAAATATTGAAAACTTTAACCGCACTCTATTGTGATCCTGCGCTTGAAGCTATCAGTACACTCGGTTTTTAATGCGACACGCGACCATCTTAATTTTTCCTATTAAAGTGAGGAAATACAATTAAATTAGGTTATTATGTCATTTGGATTGATGCGGCGTTTGCGGGGTTATACAAAGCGTGAGACGTCCGCAGTACCGTATCATGCAAAAATGACAAAATGAATTGCTCAACAAATGCGTATAAAAGCGAACATGTCATCCATATCTTATTAACGCCAATGTTAAGAGCAGTAAATGTAAAACAATTTAAAATGCATTACGAAACGATAAAATATAAATTGTCAACGATAACCGATAAAATGTCACAAAATCCACTAATCAATATCCGAAATCAATATTAAGGTTATGATTTTTAGGAGTAAAAAGTACAAGACATTATTATATCATGTGCTGAGTGATATAGTTTAAATGCTATACTACACTACTAAAATGCAGCTATTATCAGAGTGGTTTAGTAATATTGTACAAAAGATTGATGTCAAAACCTTTTGTGTATGAATGTGTAGGTAATCCATTAAAAATATTGGCAATGTTGGGTTTCAACTATAATTTCTACCCAATCCAAAATTTTGCATTCTGACTTAAAATACACATTACACATTCAGCTAAAGTAAAATTAATTGTGGTCTTCTTAGTGTAGAAAATATGCCTAAAATAAGATAATCGTCCTATTTAGCTGTAAGTTTACCTAGCTAATCTTAATTAAGTTTTGTTAGTCATTAATTCCGTCCATCACCCCGCCGGTAACATTCACGATCGCTTAAGACGGCTTACCACGCCCGTTCCCTCATCCAATATTTATTTGCCAGGACGCCATTGTATTAATACTACAAAAATTTAATACTGTTAGTGTGAGCCTCGCTCACGGATTATTGAGGGTACTTTTTTAAATAGGGTTAGCTTTTTTCCCTCCTTAGGGGGAGGTCCGTGATAAATGACACATGCACATTTTTCGAAATACCCAATTTCGGATTTAAGTCACCCCAAAGTGGCCTGGTGGCCGGACAATGGGGAGACTCGCGTAATTTACACGCCGCTGAAAGGGTGTTTGTGCACCTACATTATACCGATATTGGAAACGGTTATGGGCTCTTAATAATTCATTTTTCCTTAGTTGCGGGGCTCGTAGACAAACTGTGCGTAAAATTGGCCGTGGAAAAAAGTTAACGAGTTGTAGATGTACGTTGTAATTACGTGTAGGTGCGCCTGCTTGTGTGGGGTTTTTGCACTGCGAACGCTGTTATTTATCTCTCAAACTTCAACGATTTTCTTTCCCAGTTAACAATACCACTACCACTAACATGCAACGTCCGTCTAACTTATTTATGTGTTAATTGAATCCAGGATCTAGAAAGTAGAAACGTTACTCTTTTGACAGTGAGAGTTGCAATTGCATGTTTATCTGTTATTTCATTTGCAGAAATCACAATAAGTCCAGTTGTATTACTATATCATATCGACTTAATTTTAACAGGAGTTTTCGTAATAAATCATCATCATCATCATAATCATCATCGGCTTAATAAATAAATACGGCTGGGCACAGACCTGATAGAATGTAAGGCTGGGACTCTGTACCCATGGGGCCCAGTGCGTATTGGAAACTACACATACACCACTAAATTGCTTCGAGGTTAAGTGCATTTTTCAAGTAATTTTCTTCACCATAAAGCATAATTATGATAAATTACAATTACATCCCCGGGTTTGAACCCACGACGACTGGTTGAGAGGCTAAGTAAACCACTAATCTACCGCGGCTTCTTTTAGCTTTATAATGGTTGTATACAGAGCTAACTGAAAGAGAAACGTGTTATGAATATAAAATGTTATAGGTTATAAAGTATAAATTTTATTGAATGGATTGTTTTTGCGGGGCGATTGATGATGCTGGTCGAAGTAATGGTCCGCGAAGGCGCCAAGCCGCGCAAGAAACGTTCCACCGAGTGCGGATAACTGGACAAAGCCGGGGGTAATTACTTGTTAGTTTTATAACGGTGGGTCAGAGTAAAATCTATTAAAATTAGAAAGAAAGAAAATAATTTATTTATAACAGCAGTGACACATTACACAGGTTGGAAAGAATACAATACAGTATAGAATCAAATACTGGCGGAGAAATAAAATGTAACAGATTAAAAAAAAAGGAAGTGTAATTTTTTTAATCAGAAAGGCTATAACTAATGTTTTTTTGTCATTATGATGCAGACAAAAAGAAAACTCGACTCGACTTTAAGGGATAAGTTCGCCTTTGTACATTTTATTATCCTGTGTTCTGTTATTTTCATGTGTTTTTATGTACAATAAAGAGAATACAATACAAAACTAAATAATTTGATTGTTCTGTTTCTTCCAGTTCTTTCAGGGAGCCATTTGGTTACTCATACCATCCTCCCAGCCTATATACGTCCCACTGCTGGAAAGCCTCCTCTCTGATTGAAAAGGTTTGGTCGCTAGAACGTTTCAATAACGCCATTGTCGACTAGGAAAGATAATTAGTAACTTCATTAAACAACGTACTCGTAATGGTCATGATTATAATCTTTATTACAAGTACGATACAGTCTTAAGCTTGGCTCTATTCAACAAGTAAGACAGCCATATCTAGCATCAGCTGACGGGACTTTGAATACTCTTTTATGGTTCTGATTTGCCGATTCAAAGTTGGAACAAGTTTAAAAGAGCATTTAAGTTTCGAAAGTAATAATTAGCGGGAAATGGTAGGAGATCAGACAATCAGTTATGTCAAACTAACCCATGGACAGTCGACCAAGCATTTTACAGCGTCCTATGAAAATAACACCAGAAAAAAATACTTTTTTAAAGGTGGTATTTTGCTGTAATAGTCATGGCACACTCAATTAAAAAACTAGCCAAGAGTGTATCGGAAATTTATATAAAACTAAAAATCAATCAAAATAAATCAATAAAATTTAAATATAAAAATGCATGAAAAATAAAAGGTACATAATAGAAGGTGAACAAATGTTTCCACCGTTGCTATTTCATTTCCTCGCAATCTTAGTGAAAAGTAGAGTGTAAAACTCGAGCTTTAAACCCATTTTCCCCTCGACGTACCGGCTCGGGTGGCTATATTTATATCTTGGGTAAAATGGGTCGCTTTATGCTCTTGTTGTACAATCTACTATTGTTCAACATTCTTCAGGCATAAAGCTATAAGAAATTGAAGTAACAATAAAATCATAACTACCTGCAATTAAAATTCCTTAAAAGACAACAAAAAGCGATGTGTTTTCTTGAACAAGTTTCTGCTCTGTACGTGAGTATTGACTCTGGGAACATTTTCAACAGGTATTTTGTGTCACTTCCTTATAAGTAAAGCAACTCTGTTGATGGACTGCAATAAATCTGTCGCTTGTAGAACAGTTTTGGGTAAGCTTGGCCACGAAAGAATCCACAATGAAACATCCTCATTTGTTTATTTTTTATCATAAGAGGTGAAGATACAAATTCAATAAACTAAAAGAATTTCTTTGCTCACTCGCCCGCAACCTTATGATAGCTACGTTTATGCAAGATTTTTTTTTTTTACTAAAATAAATTAAATTACTTTATTTCATTGATATGGACCTCCAAAAAGTAACGCCTCATTCAATAAATTATAATTTCTATAATCAACATAAAATGGTACTTGCAATGATGTTGTGGAGATTATTTCATTTTTGCTACATCTAGGTACAGTACGATTACTTGGTTAACACTTGACAGATGGGCGTGCCTTCAGTCAATTTTCAACTTTGACGTCATACAAATAAAATGTTTTTACATAATCTGTAAACTAGAGTAGCGGTATACTAAAAATGGCTTTATTTGTATGACGTCAAAGTTGAAAATTGACTGAAGTACATCGATGTACAAATTGTTTATTACTTGTTTTATGCAACAGTTTACAATCATAAAAACTGCATGGCATGTGATGTCTGTTAAAATATCCGGGCATCCGTTATCAAGAGCAAAAACAATTATAATATCCTTATAATAAAAGCATTCGGATTTCGATTTGTAGCATTCGAACATGGCGCATGTAGACAATATCTAATTTTGCTATTTCAGTTTCTTTGGCTAGTTGAAGTATAATTTTGATAGTGTTTTATGCGGCGATTAACCTTAACAGTGAACAGTGATCACAAAATTCTATATTTCTCTCGTGTCTGACATTTTTTAAAGCGCAAGTTTTGTCCACGTGGTTTCTGGAATTTTACTAGCAAGTTGCATAAACTACAATCACCGTACAACGTCCCTCTCAAAGAGAGTTTACTTTGACACTGGCGAAATTGTCCTATTAATAAGGACAGAAAAGCCATGTTTTAAAAGAGAAGAAGAAGAAGAATAAAAGCATTCAAAAACATTCCTTAAAATATGAGCTACCGTTGAGCATAACTAATAATAAAAATAAATAAATTCAAGTAAATGAATGTGATAATAAAAGATACTAAACCAATTAACAAGCCAAACCAATTAGAAGCCGTGGTGGCCTAGTGGTTTGACCTATCGCCTCTCAAGCAGAGGGTCGTGGGTTCAAACCCCGGCTCGCACCTCTGAGTTTTTCGAAATTCATGTGCGGAATTACATTTGAAATTACCACGAGCTTTGCGGTGAAGGAAAACATCGTGAGGAAACCTGCACAAACCTGCGAAGCAATTCAATGGTGTGTGTGAAGTTCCCAATCCGCACTGGGCCCGCGTGGGAACTATGGCCCAAGCCCTCTTGTTCTGAGAGGAGGCCTGTGCCCAGCAGTGGGACGTATTTAGGCTGGGATGAAACCAATTAACACTAAATAAATATTCAAAGAATTGGTCTACAAGTAAGCAAATTAAATTGGAATTAAATTATTAATAATTAAATCTTTATTGGCGTACGTCAGCGTACTTTACACCAATTAGTTTTCATTTGTTCGTTTAAAAACAACTGACGATCACGCAGTGCAACGCCCAACAGCAATCAATACAAAACTCACAAGCAATGGATCGTAACACCCCTTTGATGGGAAAAAGTCCATTTTCTTCAAGAATTCCTGCTTAAGCGTCCCCGGCCGGTTAATAAATGTCGCCGCACTGACATTTGGCCGACACGGGTGGCTGCTGGCGATTATGGTCACACTTCACCCCTTTGCAATTGGCTGCATATTGCCTGTCTTGTCGGATAGTGGTCATTTGTTTCGGAAAGTTCAGAACAGGGTTACAAAGTGGCGATCGTTTAAATGTCGACTTAGAATCTACGTATAAAAGAATGAATTAAGGTGACTGACAGACACAGACAACCACTGTAGCTAGAGACTAGAAATTTAGAAAACATAATTATTCCATAGATGAGCACTAACATGGATTTTTTTAACCATACGAAAATGTTTCTCTTCCACGCTAATACAACTAGATTTAAATGAAATTTGGGGTAGAGAATGCAGGATTTGGAGAAAATAACGTAGAGGATACTTTTTATCCCAATATTTACCATAGTAAAAGAGTACAAGTAGGTCCACTCCGACACTTTAGGAGACTTAACTGCCTACTCCGGCGCGGACGCTTAGGGTTGTTGACGTCTATTTTTGATTAATTACCTACCGGCAAATAATTGTAGTACGAAAGTTAACTTAAAATTGTTTAATGTCTGTGTCTAGAGAAACCAGACAGATTCTATGCCGTTATAATTATTATTATATTATTTATAAATTCGCCGTAATGGTGATGGCAACTATTTATATACATAATACTCGTAATGTTTAAATACACATAATACTATCGATAAATTGCTTATAGGTAGGTAGGTATCTATTATTTTTTTATGTGTCCTTGCACGAAACTATTACACTACACTTATATACCACTAATTTTCAAAAAATACATAAGTACGAGTACGCGAACGTAAAGGGTGATCATCTCGCGAAGCGAGCGCAAGACGACAGAGCTAAAATCTTGACTAAAGAAAACTTAATCCTCCTTAAATTATCAGTGTGCTTGCGGCGGGTGCGTGCGTACCGGCGCCAACCCCATAAGATATTGGGGGGGGGGGCTTAAAAATATCCTGAACGTATGCAATTTGCCAAAATCTCAACCACTAAGTATAGAGACAAGAAATGTGACACGGGCGTTTTTTATGCAACGTTAAGGATAATTCATCATCATCATCATCAGCCGGAAGACGTCCACTGCTGGACAAAGGCCTCCTCCTTAGAACGCCACAATGAACGACAGCGAAAGGATAATTAGGTACACTGTAATTTTGGAATCCGCGATTTTTCTGGAGTTTCAATTCAACTGTCATATCCAAGGCTTCATGCGAGCGGAGCAAAGGGCACGTAACTGCCAGTTTTAACAATAATATACAACGTGTATTTTAGATACTACCTTAAACTGTAACTAGACGAAGATTTAAGTGCTGTAAACCGATATCAACACAATTTTTTAATTTAGAAGTAACTGCTAGAGCGTAATTAATTTTTGAAATATTTTCGAGCAGCAATGTAATGCGTACAATAATTTGATACGAGAGAGATGCATTCTGTGACAGCTGTCACGTCAACAAGTGCGACGTTTTGAACAATAACAAAGTAGTATCACGTAGTGATACCTACATTGCGTGCTACCTAATTTTAAAAGGAAAGTAATAAGTCTCTTTTTTACTAAAACATAATAAATTGTGATTATTTAGGGCCTTCACTAACCACCCTTAAAGTTTGAGGTAGCATCAAAAATACACGCCGTATAATTAAAAAGTGAACATAAGAGAACCATTCGTATTTTGTTCACAAGAAAGTCAGTACGAAGTCGGTGTCCCCTAAGGACATTTTAATTTGTACGGGTCATAATTGCAGGTCTTTTTACGCACCTTTGCCTAACGTGTAACAACCGTTGCTGATTTATGCGAGGATAGCGGACGGCTGCACTGGAAAGAACCGCCTAAGTGCGAATAAAACGCTGGCGGGGTTCCGCACTATTTTTTAAGGACGTATGAAACGGATACTTACAAAATTCAGATCTATTGTCAAGAAAACCTTTATATCTATGGCGTATTATAAAGTTAATGGTTATATCATGGACAGGGTTATATTTGGAAATAATTCCGATCTGCATTGGCGATTCCTTACTTCAATCAAATAGCGAAACTACTGTGTTAAAAATAAAGTTGTGTTATATACTTGTGATATCATTGTATAGATATCATTTAATAATATTGTAAATCTGTTTACAAAAAAAATATACCTCGTTGAGTTTCTTGCCGGATTCTTCTCAACAGAGATTTTGCCGAACCGGTGGTAGTTTTTTTTTATATTCATAAGTGCTTGTTATAGCCTAAATTGAATAAAGATATTTTGACTTTGACTTTGACTTTTTATGCCGATATGACGATGGCTAGCGCTAGAGCTGGCGCTCTAGGGTAGAGCAAGAGAAGCGGTTGCTCTAAGTGCCAGAGCAAGCACGTAGCAAGAGTGGCCATTTTAGAGGTCTGAAAGCGGTGTTACAATCTCGCTCTACCATGATCAAAAGTTAGAGCCGGCGTTGATGGTGGGTAACTGTAGGGTAAAAAAGAATTTAAAAGCAAGCAAAAAACATTTTGTACTTCAAAGTATTTATTTAAAAAATAAAATGTTTCTTGCGGATTAGTGATTTTTGGAATTGAAATTGGAATGTCTTTGTCCCATGATTGTATATCAAGTAGTACCCGATAAGTTTTGATTCCCAGTGATTTTGTATGAATAACACTAATTCTCTGAATGACAGAATTAATGCAGACATGATATTAATTTCGTTTGATACGTTCACAGTTCGTGAGTGACCCGATAACGAAGTGACCCGATAAGGTTTTTTGTCTTAAGTTACGGAACCCTAAAAATTACGTAATTAAATAGTTTAAAAGATATTTTTGGCTTTGATTATGGTGGCTTTCATGAAGCTTAGTCACACTAAAAAATAAACAGTTACGAACTTTATTTTTAATGTACGATGGAACGGACAACGCAATACTTATTATCATTTTCATAAAGGGGCGTGTACTTGTTTTGTGTGTAAATAATATTATAACATTTTTTTAAATAATATACTCGTTGTGACACGTTACTTTTGCCTGCATTCTTGGTTTTTAATTTACGATGCAAAAAGGGGGCGCTATAAGTTTGACGCCACTGTCTTTTTGTATGTAGTATCGTAGCTCTCGAACGAATGGACGGATTTTGATGTTTTTTATGGAATAAGGGGCACACAAGCAAATGGATCGTCGTCCATGGACACCTGCAACACCAGAAGAAGCACAACTACGTGCCGGCCTTTCTCGGAGTACGCTCTTTTCTTGAAGGTTTGTAGGTCATATCGACCTGGGAATACCGCAGGCGATAGTTCATTCCAGAGTTGTGGCTTATTTTAAGTGATAACGAGTTTCCTTCGTGTCCTTCGTGTGTTTATAAGGTACCTATTGAACTTTGAAATTACAATTTTGGGGATGTTTTAAGTTTTTCTTAGTTAGGTTATTTCTTCATTGTTTTTTTTTATTTTTTAACTAATTAGTTAAAAAGTAGGGCTATTGTTTTGAGCATCTTTTAAATTTGCTACCTATGAAATCAATTTTTGTGATTTACGAAATCAATCTATCAAAGTACTGACCAGGTGGCTTCTGGTTTAATGTTATTACTCCATACAATTTAAGACTTTTTTGATGATCGGGATAATAGTAAGATTAGTAACACTTATAGGTATAAAAAGTATTTAATAACAACAAAAATAAAACTGTTACTACAATACTACCATATTTTGACATTATATTAGTACTTAATAATTTGCAATGATAATAATGTAATAAATAAAAATGAGAAAATATCATTAAGAAATTGCGATTTTGTGTGTATACATGTCGTAATTGATGAGAGAATGATTTTAATATTGCACGCCCAATTAGGGTAGAATATAAGAACATCTTGTAGCACTAAGACCTTTTGTATTGACTATGTTCTGGCAATAAACATATTTGTATTTGTGTGTAAAGGAACAATCAGGTACCGTCGACTCCACAAGTCCCGATTCGCCGCAATTTCAGGCCAGCTAAATTACTCTATTAAGCTGTTTTGTACCCAAATCGTTAACCCATCTCTTTCTTGGTCAGCCTCGCCATCGTTGTCCACTTTTCGGCTCTCACCAAGTTAGATGTCTCCAGCCTTCTCCCTTACTCTTTACTCTTTTCTACGCACAACTCATCATCCATTAACATCAATTACAAACAATTACCATTTCTCACATTCTTTCCTCGCAATTAAGCCTGACAAATATGGACTTATCGTTCTACCATGACTAGTAAAATTACATCGTAATAATAGTATCGGTTCGTGTCGATCGCAGGCGCATTACAATACATTAGCATGTGTTAGAATTGCAGTAGGTATAATGGCGGTCACGTTAGGAATCTTTAACAAGGAGTTGGTTTGTGAATTTGTATATAAAACTGTTTGTTTCGAGCAACATGGTCGAAACAATAAAAACCTTACAGACTGACATCATAATTATGTTATTAATAAAAAAATATTACTAATTATCAGCACCACAAACCAACTGGAGTGTACGTATTGGCGCGACTGCAACCGAAACACCCACGATTTATGATAGTTTTTCTAGCAGTGCTAAAACTACGATAAACATACACTTTGTGAAGAGAGTAGAGTTCCTTTCGTCCGCCTGATATTTTTAGCCTATTTTCATTATCATCATTAAGTCAGCCGAAAAACGTCCACTGCTGGACATAGGCCTCCCCAAGGCTCTCCACTCAGACCGGTCTTGTGCTTTCCGCAACCAACGCGATCCCGCGATCTTAGCCTATTTTAACTTGGCATAATTTGTATTGGCATAATATTTAGAACAGTCGCATAGTAATACTTTGGTCTACCACTTCAAGAGAGTATCCACTGTCAATGCTCCGTGTCTCTATGCTATAGAATAGGTACTAGGTACTTCACCTAGGTCGCGGTTCGCTAGGTCGGTAGGGTCTAGGTCTAGATAGGTCTGTTGACACGTAGTGTCCTAGTTGACCTGTAGGTACTACGAAGCGCAAAATTCGAACTTCGTGTCTTGCCGTCCCGCTGACGCTTATATTATTTAAAACGAGAGTGAGAGGGACGGAACGATACGGACTTTGATTTTCGAATTTCGTATTAGCCCCTCTGAATCGCAATGAGCGATTGAGACAGCTATGCTTGGAGTTTCTCCGAGTTTCTTTGAGAATAGTTATAAATAAATAAATAATTATTGAGATTAAAAAAAATAAGTACCCATGATTAAGTTTCCAAATAATATTAGTGAGAATCTCGTAAGTCTACAATCAAGTGATTAGAGTGGTTTGAGTTATAATTTAATGAGCAACCTGCATATAAAGACATAAGCCACTCATTATTATAGGTACCATCAGCCAAATAATTGGTCTATCAATTTTTAATCAAGTTCCTATCAAAAGAATATGTCGCTAAAGTCAAACTTTCAAGTTGACAGCTATACGTCTATGGGCATTATTGTTTTGTGACATGCAGACGATTATCAACGTTAGGGTTGGTAGACCACATATTTGGCTGATGATAACTTCACGCATTCATCAAAATAATGACACTCGTAGTTGCCAGGCGCGACCAGTTTCGCTATGCAACTGCAATTTGCGTTGCAATGCGTAAGCGCACCAATTCTGTGAACAATTAATAGCACGCTCGATTTGACTAGTATTTACTGTGGCAAATAAAGTAATATTCATTATTGCATGTCGATGTAAATACGCAGTTTGCGTAACACCTTTTTTTGTAGCATTAAACTTATTTAACGTGTTCTCATAATGGTGGAGGTGCTTGGATAATTTCATCATCCCAGCCTATATACGTCCCACTGCTGGGCACAGGCCTCCTCTCAGAGCAAGAGGGCTTGGGCCATAGTTCCCACGCGGGCCCAGTGCGGATTGGGAACTTAACTTGGACTTGGATAATTTATTAAGATGGATTATTTTATTAGACTTGATGTCATGAATACAGCGTTTATTTTTATTACAATTACAAACTTGTGACCTCATGAAATGTGGACTGAACTGCACCGCAAAGTTGGTACCGGTTTTCGTAAGATATTCTTCTCCACCTAAAAACTTCGATTCAGACAAAACCTATTGGTATAAACCCAAGTTTGAACCCGCGACCATATGTTTTAGCTTAGGTCAAATCACTAAGCTGCCGTGGCCAGAGCGTGGCGAAGGCAACGTGGTCCACCACCAACGGCCTCGCGCCTCAAAAGTTGCTCATTTTTGTACTCATCAAAAATCCGTCATCTAATATGTGATGAGCCACCATAGGGCTTCGCAAAAATTATCTTGTCCACACCTAGTTCCGGTGCTGCCACTGATCATAATGATATAAAAAAGAAAAAATATAACAATATAAAACACGCAAAAAAAATCAAGTCAGACGTGGAGAAAGCTCTTTATCGTCTCCCGGCCCCCCTCTGTCCCTTTAGTAACGCCAATTGACACTAATCAGCTGACATCACCGTCACGTTAAAACACCCAGCTGCTTATTACCACCATAAGAAAACCAACACCGTGACAGCCCCATCGTATCGCTATCGAGTGAGATCTCAACGGTCAGAAAATTAGGCGATACCTCTAATTCTGGGACCGTGTCCACAAATATAAAAAGATGATTAAGACAAACTTCTTGCTTTCATTTTATGAAAACAAAAAAGTTACCTTAGCATTATAGTATTAAAGTTTACATTGGTGGGTTGTGTTAGTGTGAGTTAGGTAGTTTCCGGTGCAGGATGCTATCTTGTATCTGGACACAGTCAGTACGTTATTCGAGACGCAAGGTGCGCTAGCGCAAGGTGCACGCCGACCGTTGGCGGTGCACCTTCCGAGGGTTACTCCGGGTAAGGACCGAGGTTCGTTGGTGCTTTTTTCATTGCGTTTGCTGCTATATTAAGATTGTACAAATGGTGAACTTGTTTGTAAGTTATGGAATAAGTTCAGGTGAGGTTAAATTTGGTTTTACATTTATCAAACAACCGTTGCCGAATGTATTGCAGTATTACTAAAACTATATAAAATGTCCGGATAAATTCTTTTCCATTTTCTCAATCCAGCGAAAGTTTGAATGGAGGAATATTTGTTACTCCTCCTGGTAAAAACTACTGGATGTATTATGATGAAATTAGATATGTAGATATTGTAGATGGCTGTCGCGGTTAGCCCTCTCTATAACTGAGCAACTCTGAGCCTACTTATAAGAACTGTGGTGAACACACTACCCATCCATGCAACATAGCAACTGATATTTTAAATTCCACCTTGTAGTCCCCTACAGGAACATCCTTGCAGCCCCAAGCAACAAAAGCCGTAATAGCGGCGTGTAAGAGGCGATTAGCAACGGACGACAGTTTCGGCGCGCGCGCAGGCTACGCGATAATATTAATTGCCGAAACGCTTCCGACAGACGTGACCAAGGCATCATATCAACGTGTGGTGAAAAGGTAAAATTGTTTTCAATTTGATGAGAAATGTACGATATTGACAATAACTGATTTTAACTTTTTTATGGTTAAGGGAAAAATAACTGTTTTGGTATCACTTTGTTATCCGTCTGTCTGTGTGTCTACAGTACTTTTATTATATTATGGTGCTGGTGACACCTGTCAACATCACAAGACTAGAGAGTCAAAGTGTCGACACTTGAGTCGATAAAACGAATAATTTAAAATCTTTATCATAATTAATGTCATCGTTAATCCGATTATTATGCTAATTTTGATGAAAATATTCAGAAATTTTAGATCAAAAGTTTGCTAACAAGTTTATTGAACTCGATTGTAACTTGCCAATGAATAAGTAAGGAACGAAAGGAAAGTATCACTAAATACTGATTACGCACACATAACTTATTTTAATTGCTAACCTTTTAATTTATGGCTAAAATTTATTTCGTATAACATAGTTCTTTATTTTTATTATTCCACGCCAGTCATATTCAGGCTACAACTGAAATATACTTCCATTATATTTAGACCGCAGCAACTTTTTTTGAGTAAAACGAAACGTGCATCAAGTGTCACCCGCACCATGCTAAAACAAGCACTGTAGATCAAATTAATAAATAATATCTAAAATCTGTACAGTCGAGTACATAAACTTGTGAGCAAAAATTTGATCAAAAATATCTGAACACGCTTCTACGCCGTTTACAATAGAGTCGTGTTCAGATATTTTTGATCAAAATTTTGCTCACAAATTTATGAACTCGACTGTACACCAACTGAACGTAAGGAACGAAGGGAAAAGTATCAAAAATACTGATTCGCAAACAAACTTATTTTTGCTAACCTTTTAATTTATGGCAAACATACATTGCGCACTTAATCTTTTTTTATTCTTCCACAGCAGCAGCAAGCATTTATATTAACAAAACTCTCGTTCTCAACTCCACAGCTGTATTTCATAAATTGAATGTATGTTTCCCCAATTTTAATACAAAGATACCTATAAAGCTTTTGAATAAGAACATTTGCGTGCCACATAACATGACATGCTCAGCTGGTTCACTTGATGCCGCAGATTATTCTACAGATTAGTCACTAAGCTGTGTTGACGTTCCAATCTTTGCCAGTACTATTAGTAGTATTAGTCTATGACAGCCAGCATGACAATGATACGTTTAGGTTATTTTCCTTGTACAAGTAAATAGATGTCAAAGTTATTTCAAGTTGCCTTTTTTATGACTGTTATAATTGTAAAGGCCAGGTCAAGAGTACCCTAAACCGAAGAGCATGTATGAAGGGAATAATGAAAGTGGACGAAGCGAAACAAGTATGTAAGGATCGTAGCAAGTGGAAAGAAGTGGTCTTTGCCTACCCCTACGGGAAAGAGGCGTGATTATATGTATGTATGTTATAATTGTACAACTTTAACAACTATATTTTTGTTTTTTTTAGCAGAACGTTTACTCAAGAAAATATAAGATTATATGGATATAAGAATAAAATACTTTAACATTCTACAACTTTCTTGTACTACGAGTAGTAGTATATTACATCGAATCTATAATAAAAACAAGCATTATTTTGATTTGGGTTTGAGTTTTGTTGTTGGAAGATTGAAGAAATGGTGAAATTATGAAATGACGGAAGGTTGGCCATTAACAATATTATTATTGTGACGTTGATTCTGATAAAATAACTTTTTCACCTGTCAGTGGTCTATGAGAAATCAGTGCAATTGCTGTGCTGTATGAGTATTAAATGCTGAGTACGTCTACATTTCCAACTAACTACGATCTGCATTTCACTTCATTCGAAAAAAGCGAGACAAATATCAAATTAGTCGATTACAAATTTAAATAAATTTTTGGTATTAAAAATATATCGAAATATTTCCAAAAAGAAAATTTTCCCGATCTTTTAAAAAGTATGCAACCTCGTTGCACGAAAGCCGCTTCTCTTTTTACTTCTACATATAAATTTTGTTAAATTGAATGAATTTTTAACAAATCTATTTATGTTTATGTAATAGAAATCTTAATAAAATTCAAATTGAAAGGTTTAATTGTTCAACCTTTTCAAACCCCGAGATGAAGCTTTTTGCAGTATTAAAAAATAAGTGTGACAAGTACAAGAAGTTCTCAATTAAAATGCATGTTACATGTTATTATGAAATTTGTATTATTAGGACTGTTTTTTATGTTTTAAATTTAATTATTATACCTATTTGATAATAATCGGATTCTATTTAAAAAAAATGTGTTTGTTTGTAAACAGGTACGTATATGTGGTTTTATTCTTATGCTACATTTAAATTATGTTCTCGCTGCTGAGGTGAAAAATTGTATGTGTCAATGTTTTTTGCTTTTTATTTGAATCCCGTGCTGATCTCAGGATTCTAACCTAGAATCACTCGCTGACGCTCGTGATTCAATTATAGAATCCTTCGCTTACTCGGGATTCAAAATCAACACTCGCAACAAAAAACAACTTTGCTCTCTTGTTGCACAAATAACTTTTATTATGCCATACGCTTACGCTGTTCTAATTTACAATTCAAACAGTGACGCTGCCCTGATGCAATGAGCTAAAATGTTACAGTACCTTACCGGCCCACGATGTAACAAGTTGTAACCACTCCTGTAACCGCGTTGCGTGCAATTCGACGCGTTTGTCGAGTAGTTTGAACAAGCTGTTTTATGAGAAAGCTAAGAAAAATTAATCAAATAACGTTTAGAAAAAGAGATCATCATCATCATCATCCCAGCCTATATACGTCCCACTGCTGGGCACAGGCCTCCTCTCAGAACAAGAGGGCTTGGGCCATAGTTCCCACGCGGGCCCAGTGCGGATTGGGAACTTCACACGCACCATTGAATTGCTTCGCAGGTTTGTGCAGGTTTCCTCACGATGTAATCGATGGGATCGTGTGTCGATGTCGATGTGTGATGGGAAAAAAGAGATCGCTTTGTAAAAAATAAAACGGTAAATATGCGATTTGAAAATAATCGCATTATTTTTTCTCGTATTCAATACCAAGGGATATTAATATTTTAAAATTGCTGTCATTGTGCATGGTCTGACCGTGCATTGACTAATCAATGAATTTTTTTTCACACTCTTTGTAATAATAGGAAACCAACAATCCAAATTTTGAATTAGATTGCCCCATATGTGTAAAATAGACTTTCAAATTTCGCTTAATTGTCTTTGATTTTGTGAGCTAAAGATAACTTTTTTTTTTATTCGACTGGATGGCAAACGAGCAAGTGGGTCTCCTGATGGTAAGAGATTACCACCGCCCATAAACATCTGCAACAACAGAGGTATTGCAGATGCGTTGCCAACCTAGAGGCCTAAGATGGGATACCTCAAGTGCCAGTAATTGCATCGGCTGTCTTACTCTCCACGCCGAAACACAACAGTGCAAGCACTGCTGCTTCACGGCAGGATTAGCGAGCAAGATGGTGGTAGCAATCCGGGCGGACTTTGCACAAGGTCCTACCACCTTGAAAATACTTATATCACCCCTCTTTTTGCGTCCGGGTTTAAAAACAAAACACAGTCAAAGAAAAAAAACAAGTCAATTCTCGTCCAGCACCTTCCACAAGCAACTTTAACCTCTTTAATGCTTCTATAAACACTAGAGTGCGTATGTCAGGCCCCGAGCGACTGATAAGCTTGCCCTCTGGACCATCCGATAAGGGCAGTAAAGAAGGGGCTTCACACTTACTCTATCGCCCATTTTATTGGGAAGGCTTGAGAGGTCTTGACTTAAGAGTCAAGCCAAGCGTGCAAGTAAATTTGAAATCACTGCTAGGTTATTTGCTGCGCTCTTTTGATATGATGGTCTTTTTGGAAGCGTTGGTAGTTTAATGAGTGACATGTAAAACAGGCTTGCGGCTTCTTGGGAATTTTGGTAAATAAATTTATTCTTTCTTTCAGGATAAACAGGAGAGGGACTTTGTTTACAGTGGATTATTAGGTATCTACAAATTTATACTGAACCCTCGGTGCGCAAGTCTAAATCACACTGGGTATTTTTTATATCTATTATTTGTTTTCGTACCGGCAATAGAAAGAAAGATATCTCATGTACTTAAATTTAAATTTTTAATATATATTAGGTACGATTTTCCAGATAAAGCGCTGTGACAGTCAGATACACAGATTGACAGCGTAGCGACAGTACAGGGTTTCCACTGGCATCCTCCGGGTACGGAACCCTAAAAAAATAAGAACGTTTAAGGTGTAGGGTCAGAATCAAAAGTAATTGTGCAATTATTTACTTTGTCGTTTTACAGCCATGTTCTTAACGCCACACAAAATTGACAAATTTTAATACTTTAATGTGACAGAGTAAAAGTGATCCGCTACTTTTGATGCTGACTGTACACATTTTCAATATTTTTTGAATAACTTCATGGCTTTATTTTTCTAGTATCTACAACTTTCAAAGTAAACAGATACTAACTAAACTATTTATTACTGTCCTAGAGCTCCAAGCGGCGTCCCTCCATTACTCCCCGCGGCCGAGGGTCAACCGGCCCAGGAGACGGCCATTCCATTTAAACGATTCAAATATTTGCTCTTTATCACATACTCAGTGAAGAGTGAGAAGGCGTGTGACACATTTGGCGGCTTTTGAAAAAACGGGGAATAGTTTTCACAAAAAAATAAGATTTCAGACTTTTTTTAATTGATTAGGCTACAAGAACTACTTTTATAGGTGCGAGTATAAATAAAACCTTTAAATATATTTTGATTTGTCGGTAAATTGTAAGGAAACCTTTTTAAAATAACTGACTGAAAATTTTGATTGATTGATTTTTTTACTATTCTACGAGGTAGCAAACTTGATTATTCGATATTGATTTCGACTTGGTATACCCCGCCCGGTCCACGCACACGCGTTCCTGAGAAAAGCGGTCTTGACAGACAGATAGACAACAAAGTGTATGGGTTCCGTTTATGCCGACGAGTTCCGGATCCCTAATAATAACACGTCTGAGTGATTGATTGGCGGAGAACGCACAATTTAAATTACTGGAGTGACTTGGAATTCTCGACATATTTTTTTTCAGACTACGTTCAACGCGTGTACGTACTACGCTCGTTGAAGTGGCAACAGAGGGCCTACTCCGAAATTCGAAAATCAAAGTTTGTATCGTAGCATCCCTCTCACTCTCGTATTTACGAATTTCTTAGTAGCCCGCAAGCAGGCCATACAGCACGGAGAATAAATGGCCATTGGTGTCGAAAAGTTCTCGAATGGAGACCGCGAATCGGCAAGCGCAGCGTGGGACTTCCACCAACGAGATGGAAGAAAGACCTGGTTTAAGCCGCGGGTTCACGATGGATGGAGGCCGCTTCCGATGCAATTGGAGTTTCACGGGGAGGCATATGTCCAACGCTGGTATAATGATGATGATGATGATGACTTGATTACGTTCAACAGCATCTGGTTTTGTTAACTCTACCAATATCATATTTTGCAGGTGGTAGGACCTTGTGCAAGGTCCGCCCGGATTGCTACCATCATCTTGCTCGCTAATGCACTGCTTGCACTGGTGTGTTTCGGCGTGGAGAGTAAGACAGCCGGTGAAATTACTGGCACTTGAGGTATCCCATCTTAGGCCTCTAGGTTGGCAACGCATCTGCAACACCCCTGGTGTTTATGGGCGGTGGTGATCTCTTACCATCAGGAGACCCAATTGCTCGTTTGCCATTCAGTCGAATAAAAAAACAAAAAAAGCAACTGACAGTTTTTCGTCGGTTAAAAAAATCATGAGCCAAGCTAAGGGTGAAAGCTAGAATCCAATACATACAGTTAATAAGGATAGCATTGATTCCAGAATAATACGTAAGCAAAATACAGAAGGCTTATAGAAGGGGGAACAAAGGTTGCCCTTGCTTTACGGCTGCTAGATGTCTCAAAATGTTTGGTCTAATCTATACGCAGAAGCGGCTTGAATATTCTATGTGGTAAGTACGGCTAAAGAGATTGATTTTCAAGCCATTGAAGAGTCATATCTACAATTGTCAATCTTTAAGAACTCCCTAAATCCTCGAGCACTGCCTGCCTACTGTCAGGTTCCTTAGTCGCCTTTTACGACACCCGGTAACAGAATTTCCCGTGAGTCCGTCCTATTCTAAAATCGGGCACGACACGGACAAAAACAGTATCAGTACACGGTACGATAACTTTTATAACGAAGACTTGGAAGAAGAAACAAAATATTCTCAAGAATTGACGATATGACTTCAAGTTTTCAAGAAAAGAGCGTACTCCTACCTTAAAGCAAACTTGTGACTCTCTGGTGTTGTAGGTGTACGACGTAATCGCTTACCATCAGGCGATCCGCCTGCTCGTTTTCTATACCATAAAAAAAATACTGACTACTTACCTGCTAAAGTCGTGTGAACTGTACCACACTGGAATCTTAATAGCTTCCTCCTGACCAGCGTCCGCCGGATCAACCACCGGCTTACGCAAATACGAGCCGATTGCCGGACCGGCGGCCGGACCGGTGGCAGGGACCGGCTAGTTTAATTGGGGGATCGATTTAAAAAAACGGATCCCATTTTATGAAGGATCACAGTTCCTTCTTTTTGGGGTTCCATGCCTAAATAGTGCAGGGAGCTGAGACAGTGTTTCCGGAGCGATACAGGGATCTTTAAAAAGCGAGCCTCAGTCTCTCAAAGGGCCCCGCCGGCAACCTGTGATACCCCTCGTGTTGGAGGTGGCCATGGGCGGCGTTGATTGCTTCCCATCAGGTGACCCGCATGCTCGTTTACCCTCGTATATATTATATAAAAAAGGAGCCATGTTGTTTCCACTGTCTTTCTGTGTGTTTGTCAATCTATAATAGGTTCTAATACTTGAAAAGCGGAAAATAACTGTGTCGTCTGTTTTTTTAACCCCCGACGCAAAAAGAGGGGTGTTACATGTTTGACCGCTATGTATGTCTGTATGTCTGTGTCCGTGTGTCTGTGTGTCTGTGTGTCTGTCTGTCTGTGGCACCGTAGCTCTTAAACGGGTGGACCGATTTGAATGCGGTTTTTTTATTGTAAATCAAGTTTTCTAGCGATGGTTCTTAGACATGTTTTATCAAAATCGTTCAGCCGTTTTTGAGATATTGAACTTTGAAGTGACAAAGTTGGGGGTTTTCCAACTTTTTTTTTGGTTAGGTTATTCAATTTTATATTAAATAACAAAACAACACAAAACTTTACACTTATTTCAACAAACTAGTCATAAATCTCACACACAAAGTCTTAAATTAAATGAAAACGGATTGTGAAGTGGGCAATAAAGCCCGCTGCATCCCGTCCGGCGCTAAGAGGCGCTCGTTCGCGGCTCATTACGCCGCACCGTCTGCGGCCGGCCTAATGTGGCTTGCGGTGAGTCTTGTGGCCATCTTACTTTACAGAGAACTTTCAAATTTTTCTAAACACAAGATTTGATTATGTTAGAGAAAACTTACTTGTTGTTGACTATGGTAGAGATGCCGACTTTGTAGTTAAGTCAGTAAAGGTTTTCGTCATATGGTCAGTGGAAACGTCTAGCAAGAGGTTTATGAACATACCTATTTAAGTATAATTACTATAAACTTTAACGATTTTCTTTCATAACTACTAATTACTCACGCATCCACGGCTTTATTACTTACGTCGTTTATGACGGGAAAATTACTCAGTGACCGTGGTTATAAATCGAATAGACTCAAATGCTCGTAATCCATTATCAGGTATCTTTACCTACACTTTCAGTAATTTGGCCAAAAAGTCCATGTAATTTTGATTTATAGAAAAGACGCGTTCAATTAGAAGTAATCATACACAAGTAATCGTGCTGTTAAATAGTGTGTCGCGTTGATTACCAACAAACATCGACACTGTCATAATACCTTATTTAAAACTAACAATCTGAATCTGTGCAAACATCTTAAACACAAAAATCTCAAACAAAACCCTAAAACTCCAACTAACTTCATAAAACGTCTCACACGACATATAAATCATTTGTCCCAAGAATCCGGACAGTGCATGACCATATGTCACTCGGTCAAGCCTGTGTATGTCGGGAATCCAGGGGCGGGCTGGAATGTAGGGGATTGGGGGATGCCGAATTAAAAAACTTTATAAGTTCCGGACGTGTGGATCCGAGGGACTTTTGTAGAAGGGAGAATTTTACATGCCGACAACTATAGGCGGAAGAGCCAACTTTTACCGAAGCTTTAAGAATCAGGGAATTTGCTATCATCGTCGTATTTCCGGACATTTACCACCTAGATCTTTTCCTATTTATTTAGGAATATACATGTAACATTTTGTAGTTACTCCCTGTTTTAATTCGAGTCACAAACTCTTATATTGCCCAGTCTTATACTGAAATATGCCAACGTCCCACCCAAATGCTACCGTAAAGCAAACACATGATTGGTTCGCAAACAACGGGTAGAAAGATTCCCAGCCTCTGATTGCGCGCTTGGCAAACACAAGCGAATACAAGGCACACCATGTTTAACTATGGTATAAGCTGTTGGCGCTTCTCCGTCTGCGAACAATTATAGTCTATTTCGCAGGAACTATGAAACATTCCGGGGTGAAAACTGTATAGTTCCCGCGAGAGCAACAAACGATTCTTTGCAGACGGAGTCGCGGGCATCACTAGTTGTAGACAAAAGATGGCATTGTAGTGACTCAGGATTGACGATATGGCTAACACGCGCCAGCTATAAGTCTCAGTATCTGGGTAAGGCCGCGAATTTTAACCAATGTGACATAGAAATAACATAAAAAAAATACGTGGCGTTACCATAAAACGTAACGCAAATTTTTATAAAGCCTAGATCAAACTGGTAAAAATTCCCATCAGATAACGTATGTATGAAAAAAAATACATGTCATATAATAAAGTGAAGTTTTTAGTTTTACTAGAACTTTCTGACGATACTGATCTTAAATCTGTCCTATATGAGATCTATAGAGCTAAACATGAGAATGTGGAAGTAGAAGTACCCTCTAGTTGACGAACATCTTTCCAAAAGTGTATCTTTACATGCCTCTCTAACACTGACAATAAGGTGCACATTTATAAGCATAACGAATTTGGATGTGGTTTTTTTTTATTCGACTGGATGGCAAACGATCAAATGAGTAAGAGATCACCACCGCCCATAAAAATCTGCAACGCCAGGGGTATTGCAGACGCGTTGCCAACCTAGAGGCCTATGATGGGATACCTCACGTGCCAGTAATTTCACCGGCTGTCTTACTCACCACGCCGAAACACAACAGTGCAAGCACTGCTGCTTCACGGCAGGATTAGCGAGGAAGATGGTGGTAGCAATCCGGGCGGACCTTGCACAAGGTCCTACCAACTAGTTGTGAGTATGCTTGTGACTTCGACTGTACAAGCTATTAAATACCTCAAAGAAATGGCCAAAACCCTAAATCACAGGTTTTACCAATTTAGGAAGTAGTATCTTAGTTAAGTGGACAATGTAAAAAGATGTTTTTGGAAATAAATTATTATGATTATTAAGTTTAGGTAACAAATGAACTAAGTAGGTAAGTGAATCTCTCCGTTTGTCTCTCACTTTAAATACGCTATGCATGTAGCAGGACGTGAACACAGAACTCGCCACAATTCTCTTGTGCCGATCCCTGCACCTACAGATTAAAATTTATTTAACTTCAAAATATCCATCTAACTAACTTACTGTGCGTGCAGTCATTGGAAACCTAATAATAAACTGGTGTAAGTTAGAATTTTTCTGTGTGAACTTCCCTTTACCACATTTTTTCGTTACGTTATGTACAAAATACGTAGCATTTTGTAAAAATGTAACGTAATCGTAACGAAAGTGTAACGTATTTTATACAAAAAGTCGTTTATCATGGTGAATAACGACATTTTGAACATAATAACACATGCCACTTACATGGAAAAGATTACCCTATCGTATGAAAAAACAACCAGCTAAAAATAATCACTACTTACCCTTAAAATCGAACAAGCACTTTCGACGTTTTTTCGAAAAAAAACCTCCGCGTCACTTTTGATGGCTGTTTGTCAACAAACTGATGAGATTTATTTATCTCATCGATGTTGCCCTATTAGAGTATTAGTTGCCAGTGTACAAAAACAAATTTCTACCGAAATTGGCGTTAAAGGTAGCTTAATTAAGCGTCACCTAAGTATTCGTAACGAAAACGTGGTTTTTGGCACGTGAAAAGAAATAAATATAAAACATGATAATTATTTGATTATCATGATTCCGCAATCGGTAGGACTATCGTTATATCATTAAATTTTGTTTAAACAAAATCATGATCATGAGAAGTTAAATAGCATGAAAATAATAAGGTATTAAGTACTCGTGGTCAAAAAAAATAGTCAATTTTCGTTACGTTTTGGACGGTAATATATTTTTATTATTTTTTTAAAAGGGTTTAAATCAATTATCTCATTTGCGACCTTGAGAGTTTATATCGTGTCATATAATAAAAAAAAAATTAAACCTCTAGGTGTTATCAGTTTTTTTTTATCAGCGTTCCAAATTTGAAACGTCCAAATTGGTCAAAATTCGCGGCCTTACCCATCTACTCTCGCCCGCCACTGCAAACTAATTTTTATCTGTTAGCAATAAATGGAGTCATGTTGCAAGATATAAGTCAAATGTTATAGTAGATTATTGTCGTGGCCTGGAAGTAGGCAATTGCTGGCTGAGTATGAGTATTAAACGGACGAGCTTGCGAGTCCGTTTAACTAATACGAAGCCAGCAATTGCTATTCCAGCCGAGACTAATATAAAGCTTTTCTCAAAAATGGTGAATAATTCTGAAATAGAACAAACATTCTCTCAAAATATATTATAAATTTAATTTTATTCCAATATTTTTCTTATGCTTTCCCGCCTTTTTTCATTAAAAATAAACTGCAGGTGTATTTTTCCACCGAAAACACCACAAGCTATTTTAGACCCAATAGAAAAAGTCCGGAGTTCCAACAAAATATCTGATACCAGCCATTACACTTGGCTGTATACGACTTGTGCCAACATTTCCATGGCCTTTTTAACTTTAAAAAAAAAGTGACTGATTGCAGGCACGCTAATTCATTATTGTCGAGCTAGCGCGCCTGCAATCATTTTAACTTTTTAATTTTTCGCTGAACATAAACTATGCACTTCACCTTCTGATATGTAAAGAATAATGTCAACTTTTACGGTCATTTTTGAGAAAAATTATTTATCATTTGAAACATCCCTGAAGATCCAGTTAAAGACAAAAGCATCCTAAACCAAATAAAATAAAAACTAGAGTGAAAGACAAGTAAAACGGCCAATAAAGCAGAACACGTGTCATTTCAAACAAGCTAACCGCAAAACACCGAAGCATAACATTATTTACTCAAAGTCTTCCCTGCACCTTAAACCGCAAACACAACGCCGTATTTGTCTTCCACCGCAAGGGTACGGTCGGCAAATGAGCACATTAGCCCCATTAGCCGAGGGGAGGTAATTGATTCGCTCGCTTTTTTGCTGACAGTGACCGTAAGTGCTGTGAAAACCGCAGCCGTGGTTTTTTAGGTTAACTTCGGTTTCCGACGGCACTTTTTTGTTGACCTTTCACCGAGCAATTGCGTCAAATGATGTTATAGTTCAAGTGTTTTTGCCGTTAAATTATTATCTGCTATAGTTAATAACCCCTGACGTAAAAATAGGGGTGTTATATGTTTGACGCAAATTTCTGACTGTCTATGGCATCGTAACTCCCAAACGGATGTGGATTTCGATGCACTTTTTTTACGTAAAAGCAAATTCCTTTTTGGTGGTTGTTAACTATGGTTGATAATAATAGATTCAGCCGTTTTTGAGATATTGTACTTTGAAATGACAATGCCAGGGGATTTTCAAGTTATCTAAGTTGGTTAGGTTATATTAACGCGGGTTCAATTTAAAGACTTACAAGTGCTAACTGTGAAATCTGGTTTTAGAATAGGACAGACTCATCTCTTTGCGTGGAAATTGTAAAAGGCGACTAAGGAAGCTGATGTTATCAGAGAGCGTAATTGAATTATTTTTTATTTTTTATTTTCTTTATTGAGGAAAACAAACAGCAATACAATCATACATGAAGCTAGTATACATGCAGGTAAATCATGAGCCAGTAAAGTTTTCACTGATATGACTACACTTATTAGAAAAATATTATGCACAAAGTAAACAAAGTAGGTAAGTTAAACAACAAACGAAAGGAATGATGACAATATCAATATACGGTTTCACGGGATACCCGTAAAAGTAACAAATTTGGAGTTGAAATAAAAAATACAAAAAGACTCCAAAAAACCAATCATGACAATATTCTTTTTTTTTTCAATCATGACAATATTTTTTTTTCTTTTTTAAGACAAACCTAATTCCTTGAAAACATGCAGAAAACAGTTACTAAACAACTACAAAGTGCTTCTTATTGCGGCCACATAACTATTATACTTTTGATGAAAAATATCAGTATGGTTATAATCACTATTATGTGTGGAACAAGCTCTTATGAGAAAGCGATTCCTTGCATAGTTACACCTACAAGACCTAACGGCAAAAGTATATTTGGAGCGAGTACGCAGGCCAGAGCATTTAAGTGATATGTTACCTAGGAGGTATTATGTATTATAGCTGATTCTAATAAAAGTGGCATGGCAGGCTAAAGTTAATTTAAAAAAAATATATATGTTTTTTTACTTTTTTTGCATAAAAACAGCTTCTTGGTATTTCATTTGTTACAAATATGTTAAAGGGAACAAAGTATTCCTAAAAACTTAAGAGTTATGGGTTCTTAAAATATTGATGAAGCAGGCTAAAGTTAAATTAGACAGGCTAGTAGTGAAAAGTTACCAGGTTAAAGAGAATTATATCAAAAATGAAAAGAAATGTATCATAAGTTTAAGGGGCTGTTTCACCATCCATTGATTAGTGTGAACTGGCGGTTAGGTGTGATGCCGTCTCTATTTGTTTTGTTCGAATAGACGTAGTCTGCATCACATTTAACCGTCGGTTAACGCTAATCAATGGATGGTGAAACAGCCCCTTAAACTTATGATACATTTCTTTTCATTTTTGATATAATTCTCTTTAACCTGGTAACTTTTCACTACAACTTTTAACAGCCCCTAAATGTAATTTCTTAAAAAATTATGAGTCTCTTGGAGGCATATATAAAAAAATAAAATTATTTCAAAATTATACATATTTTATACAGGGTTATTTGTAATTTACTAGCATCCTTTTAACCCTAAACTCCTACCACTTAAACAAATGTTTTTTGTTTTACGAGTTTTTAAAATGGAGCCGTAAAACAAAAAACATTTGCTAAATCATGTATATTTTTTGTTTTTCCTTCCTGTTTTCTTCGCTACTATTGTGCTTTATGTTTCCTTTGGAACTCAGCATAGAGTTCTGGATTTATTTTTATTTTTTCGTATCTTTTCTTTTCGTTCTCCCTTTTTCATGCTAACCTCTCTTCTCTTGACTTTTGTTTAGTTTTTGGTTTCCCCATTACATGTCGGCCCTAAAATATTACGGATTAATTACAATACAATGCAATCAAATCAGTCCCTCCTATGAAATGAATGACATCAGATAGTAAAAACTGGCCAAATAAGAACGTACCTAGGCAAAATAACACGAAAAAATTAGTTTTAAACAAGTAACGACACCACTATTTTATACGAATGATTTTTTACAAACTGTAAAAATTTTAGTTATAAACAGGATCACCATGATTGTTTTTTTTAATTTTCAAGCCAATAGTTTCACTTTTAGAGGGGGGACACTCCAAAAAAAATTTGCAAAAGCTATATTTACGCAAAATTACAGCTATAGTACTAATGGATCTAGTGCGGATAGATAAACAGACACACAAAATGAAATTATAAGTGTTTAGTTTAATAAAAAGCAATTCTCTACATTTACTTTGGTAGAACACTGTTAGTACTACTTAAAAAAAAGTCCATAAAGTTATTCTTAGAAATTATATGCAATTTTTAAATAAAATAATTTATAGTTCACTTTTTTCTGCCATGAGTCACTTTAGTCTGTGCTTCAGTTACAGATTAAAGTGACACAGGATAAAGTGAAAAGTGGATTCAAAAGACATTTACTCTAAAACCGTCAAAAATAAGAATGTGCCACTCTTAATAACGTAAGTAAATACGTCATAATATCACATTAAAATGATTATCTAATAACGTCCCATATAAATAACATAAAATAATCGAGACAATGTAAAGTTAACATACCCGTTACAAACTCCAGTTTGCCGCCTTCGATCACTAATCGCCACAAAACTATGACAGAAGGTCTCTAACCGTTCCGTACGGCAGTGAGCCAGATATTGGCCGAATGTTTACCGATGATTAAGGTGTGTCTATCATTCTCCGTGTGTGAGTGAGACCCAACAATGCGAACACACAGACTACAGTGAAAAAATCGCTGGACAAACTTTGAGTCTGAATATTGATGCATAAAAATGATTTATTTAGGACCGTATTATTATTAAATGAATATCGTATTATTGTTTTTGCAATATATTATAAAATATAATTTGTGAAATAGTACACAAATAATTCACAGGCCAAAAACCGGGAGCATGTCCCTTTTGGACAAGACAGACTACAGTGAAAATCGGTACTTACATTTATTTATTTTTTAAAGTAATAAGGATAAATAAATAAAATGGCCTGGCCTCGGTGTAAAAGGTCTATGTTTACATACGTCAATTTTTATTTTTTCTGAAAAACGTATATTTAATGTACTTTTTATTCAAAAACTCATTGGCAGATTATAATGCCACTTTTATTAGAATCACCCTTATGAGAGAGGGACAGTGCGATGAACTTCGATTTTCGAATTTCGGAGTAGGCCCTTACGGTTATCGAATGCAGCATGTTGTGCCCAGGGCCTCTAATTGGTGAAAGACAGTCCTGTTTGACTGTGAAGTTTGGGGTTCCAGACTCAATCCCCTTCACGTGGTGCCCTGGTCAATGTTCAAATTGACCAAATTCACTCGCCAAATTCCTGATACTCAAACTTTTACAAAGTTGTACAATCAACCTAATACCTACAATCATCTGCTGAAAAGATTCTGGATAAATCGTAGAAGCCTTCTATGCCTGAACTCATTATGTAAATAGTCTCTGGATTTCCGGTACGTATCTTAATAATATACCTGAGCATAAGGTCACCATCCCCGGAGAGCCGGACCGGACAGTCCGCCCACGAGATTTACACCGGACGATTGATTCACGGTTGCCGGACGTAAAAAATGTGGCGATATAGCACCGAGGGGACGACCCGTTTAAAAAGATGTTTGTCTTATGCGTGGGGCTGCTATATGGATGATGTCATTGATAAGATTGTAGATTGGCGAATAATTGGTTTAAAATTGAGCAGGTAAGTACCGACGCCGTGGTAGCCTTGTGGTTTGCACTATGGCCTCTCAAACAGAGGGTCGTGGGTTTAATCCCGGGCTGGCACCTCTGAGTTTTTCGCCATTTATGTGCGAAATTAAATTTGAAATATACAGAAAATCACCGTGAGGAAGCCTGCACACGCCTGCGAAAAAAAATCAATGGTGTGTGTGTGTGTGTGTGTGTGTGTGTGTGTGTGTGTGCGTGCGTGCGTGCGTGCGTGCGTGCGTGTGTGTGTGTGTGTGTGTATGTGAAGTTCCCAAACGCACTGGGCCCGTGCGGGAACTTCTTAAAATTTCTTGTTACACCTAGCCTACAAATTGAACAAAGACATTTTGACCTTTGACTTTGATGCAACCATTTGGCTTTTGTTTCATTTTTTCCGAAAATTTATTGTGAATTTGCATATGGCGGCAATTGAGTATTATTTAATCACAGGGTCAGAAGGATATCTCGGCCAATAAAGCACCGGTGGCAGTAATTGTTTCCTGGAGGGGGTGGAGATAAGCGCGAAACGACGCCCGCGCCGGTTTGTGGCCACGAAACCAGTGGCAAAAACAGTTCATCATCATCTCAGCCTACACGCGACCTGCAGGGTACAGAGCTCCACTCAGAACAAGTGAGCTTGGGCTATAGTTCCCTCACGGACCCAGTGTGAATTGGTAGATTCACACTTAAACTGAGCTTTACGGCGATAGAGGTTTCATATAGCTACTATTTAATTGGTTTACCTTTTTTGGCATAATCTCATATCGAATGTATCATTTGGCATTGTATAATATCACCGAATCTCATATCGCATAACCTCGTTTGTGCGAATCCCATAATCTTTCATATTATCATTTTCTAATACCGAGAGACAACTTTAGAAATTATTTTGTTCATCTAACTTGTCCAACCCCCGCGGTTTTCATGGGCAGACCTAAACGCTGGGCGGTTGGACAATAGTCGCTGGGCGGGCGGCCGTCTGTGTCAGTTCATACATACTGCATGTTGAGATTGCGCGCCGTCTACGTGGATGATTTGTTTGCCTGATAGTGCGTGGAGTTGTGTGTAGTTATTTACGCATATAGCCATATCATAAATATCTTACATGGATAAAAGATATGTGTTATCTAGGACCTACTTGATAATGAACATACGACATTAATTTATTAAAGTAATTGCAGTATTGGTATCTTTACTAGACAAAGATCATAGGTAGGTACCGCTTTTGCTGATCTAGGCTTTGTAATTCATAAAAAATAAACTTTTTTTGTCAAAAATCACAATTATTTGTTTAAATATGTAGTTACAATACAAACTTGCTTCTAAAATTTCATTGGCACTAATTAAAGCGGTCCACTGAAGCAGAAGGAAGAAAAAAAATGCTTACATTTTTACTATTAATTATCATTCAAGAAAAAAAACTACTTTCTAAATATTAACGAATAGCAGCATCGTAAAGAAATTTCAAAAAAAGTTATTCGTGGTCATACATAAAAAATATATATTATACGCGTCGACTTGAGAACCTCCTTTTTTTTCGTAGGTTAATAAAAATAAATATCAAAAAGACTGACACAAACGATATCAAACAAGCACCGATAGCAAAGAAACAATTAAGTATGGCCTGTATTAATTTCCATACTTAAATAGATCGTTTAAGCTAATTGCGGTTTAGATCTCAATCGTGCGCGGTAGCTGCGCCGGCGCACTGATTGACAGCTGAGTGTAATGGCCAGCGTGTAATTATAGTGAAGATCCATAATTATAAAATTTAACTTTATTATCCTGTCAACGCGAATTTTTATTAATTTTCATAATTATTTGCGCGAATATGCGCTTGTGAGAGTTGGAAAATGATGGAAAAGCGTTTTAATTTGGTAATGTTTTCATCATCATCATCATCATCAGCCGGAAGACGTCCACTGCTGGACAAAGGCTTCCCCTTTAGAACGCCACAATGAACGACAACTCGCCACTAGCATCCACCGGTTTCCCGCTACTCTCACGATGTCGTCAGTCCACCTGGTGGGTGGCCTGCCAACGCTTCGTCCACCGACCGGTTCGTGGTCGCCACTCGAGGACTTTTCTCCCCCAACGGTTATCTGTTCTTCGAGCGATGGTAATGTTTTAAGAGTATCATACTTCAAAATAGAACAGAGAACCCTTATAATTTAGGGTCACTTCATTGTCCCCCTTTTTCGCAGGAACGCCCTCTCTTATCTCATGGACCTGTGAAATAACCTAACCTAACCTAACCCCTGACATTGTCACTTGTACAAATTTAAAAAGTGTTACACGAAGCTTTTAATGTCATTAAACTTTTCTAGCTTTAGCCTATCGCTCAGTGGAATATTTGAACCTATTGTCTTCGCATATTTTCTAAATATGATCCAATTCACCGTCTAAACTATGAATAAGGTCTTCCCAAACTAAGCGTGCACAGCTGGATCGCTATTACTATAGTATTTTTTGTTGTTATTGTTCAAACACGCAGATAATGATCTGTGGTACAGGTTATTAATTATTTTGTACTGACAGTTCGGCGGGCGTCAAGCTTGAATGAATGTTATTAAATGGTTTTTTTTATGGCTTCATCGCTGTATTCATTGTTCTATGGGTAATATACCATAGGTACACAAGTACAAAGGACTGCTCATAAACGGTGATGGACTAGACATTCACAGGTCAAATGCGTTATAACATTTACAAATAAAGACAGTAATAGATAGTTATGCAAATATTTTTGCCATATTTGTCGATCCCTATTTAATTGTTCTTTTTACCACTCTACATTAAACAGTACAAAAAAAACACAAGTGTTATTTATGGTGTAGTTTACTAAAAATCCTTAGAACAGTAAAAAAAACTTACTTCTAAGTCTACTCAATCAAAGATACAGTCATTAATGTTAGTAAAATAACATAATATTATATTGTGTTTCCATACAAATTGCGGGGG
>NC_133483.1:543556-561357 GCF_025370935.1 Choristoneura fumiferana
GTATTTAGGTATCCAGAACAATTTGAACCGCTTAACGGTAAAAAGTAGTTCGCAGCAGTTTAAATCGGCTCTCCAGTTAATAAAACAGGAAACTATAGCAGCTTTAAATTGTTTAATTTAATAGGGAACTGTTGGATCGCTTTTAAATCACCTATAACTAATTAGCGCCGTTAAACATAATTACTCCATTAATTCAGCGTCCATTACAAGCGGAGTTGACCGTCGATAAACATAGATTTCGCGGTCGAAAACCCGATATTTGCATTTAACTTACCATGTTGTAGAGAATATAAATAAAGCGACAAATTAAAAGGAGTTTCATTGAAGAGTTCGATAATTGAGCATGAATGTTTAAATTAATGAATTTCGTGGAAACGACGAAGGTCCATCGACTGAAGCGGCCGAAACGAACATTCTTAATTAATGTGAACAAGAACAAACGTTTGGCTACCGGGAGTGCTATTTAGCCGTTTTTACTACTTTAATTTGGTTCAACTGCTATTTTAAGTGATTAAGTATTTCATTAAGAGAGAATGTTTCATTCGAATTATTTAAAACTTGTAGATGAATAAAGGCTCAATAAGACAGAGTAGAATTTAAGAACGTCATTTCTTCGGCTTATAGGCGCTGAAAGATAATAAACAATTGTCTTTTCATTTTCAACTGCTACTAACAACTTTAACTTTTGCTTAAATTATAAATTTGAAACTGATGATTGTCAATGCTCAAGGCGAGAGAGTTAAAAAATGGCTGTCAGTCTATTTTTATGTCACAACTAGCGCATATGCGGATTACACAGCTGAATGCTGCTTCAAAAAATTAAAAGCGTTGCCAAAAATATTTAGTAAAGCGTATGAAATCAGGTCCGGACTGGGTGTGAGCAGAAAGTCAGGGACCGCGTCAGCTGGACTACATTAGTCAGGCGATGCGAGCGAATTTAATAAAAGCCTTATCGCTGTCTCGGCTGCCCCGTTTCTATCTCGTTTTTGTAACGCTCTAGATAACATTCCGAATGTGATTTTTACGCCCTTTATTAAAATGGTTCTTTTATGTAGGAATTACGAACACGGGATGATTTATAATGCAAGCGAAGAATATCTGACTTGGTGTCACGTTTAGACATCCCGTGATAATAAAATGTTGTATGTAGAACTTCTTTTACCAGGGACTTTATTTATTTTTTATTCGACTGGATGGCAAACGAGCAAGTGGGTCTCCTGATGGTAAGAGATCATCACCGCCCATAAACATCTGCAACACCAGGGGTATTGCAGATGCGTTGCCAACCTAGAGGCCTAAGATGGGATACGTCAAGTGCCAGTAATTTCACCGGCTGCCTTACTCTCCACGCCGAAACACAACAGTGCAAGCACTGCTGCTGCTTCACGGCAGGCTTAGCGAGCAAGATGGTGGTAGCAATCCGGGCGGACCTTGCACAAGGTCCTACCACCTGCATTTTATTATAAGTTCCTACGCAGACGGACGGCGAAAATCCTGTTACAACATCAAATAGATTTGAAGAATAATAATAAGTATCTGCGTTTCTTTCTTAAAAACAGGCTGATATCATAACATGCAGATATATTACTTTTGTAACTGTAAAAAACGCAGATTTAATCTATTATTCCTTAATATCATCGCATATGAAATGATTAACGAAAAATGCTTAAAAACAACTTGCATCTTGCATATTTATAAATAAGGTGTCTGTCTGCGGCAATGTGGCCGATAATGCTAGGGTTAAGGCCTGGTTATTTCGAAGAGCTCAAAACCGGAACTCCTTCTCCTGCCTTAGCTGCAAGCCGAGGTCCGAACCCAGTATGAGTCTGCACGTCATTTATCAGAACGTCAGAGGCCTTAACACAAAACTGAATTTCTTTAGGCTGAATCATGTATCCCTGGAATGTGATGTTGTAGCCGTCACGGAGACCTTTCTGTCAGGGCCGTTGACGACTCTGAGTTAACCTGCAATGGATGGAGTGTGGCCCGCCGAGACCGTGCCACTGGATCACGAGGAGGTGGCTTGCTACTTGCGGCGCGACCTGGACTGGAAATGCGACGGCGTCAAGACTTGGAGACTTTGACTGGAGAAGATTTGTGGGTTACTTTCACAATAGGGCTTGTCACCTATTTTCTGTGTGTAGTGTATATCCTTCCTAGTGCCTCGGATGAAGTTTACATGCAGTGGTTCGAAACAGTGGAACGCGGGATTGACACATTAAAGGGGGTAGTCATCATAGTTGGTGATCTAAATTTAAACCCTTTGTATACGTCTAATAGTATTTCCTGTTATTATTGTTACTTCTTAACTGCTTGCGGTTTGTATGAGACGAATGAGGTGAGGAATGCGCATGGTGGAAAGCTAGATGTTGTGCTTGTATCGGAGCGACACCGCGGTGTCTCTGTACTCGAAATGGAGGGTGGCGGACTGGTCCCTAAACGTGATGACTACCATCCGCCGCTTGAAATTTTGATTCCAGTGGACGAACTCACTCACCGACCCTCTTCAGAGCGATTGGATCCTAGTAATTTGGACTCGCGACGTGATTGGAATTTTGCAAAGGGTGATTATGAGCTCCTCTATGAACTCATCTCCAAAGAAAGTTGGCAAGAAATTCTTCAATCCGAAGATGTTAACATCGCGGTAAACAAGTTTTATGATATTATTTATGCTATTTTCGATGCGTGTATATCCAGGAAGTTCAGGCCGAATGGACCTTGTAGGCGATTTCCGGTATGGTTTACTGCGGAGTTGATACGTGACATAAAACTAAAAGCTAACCTTCATCGCGAGTGGAAGGCAACTCAAGATAGGTCTAAATATATGGAATTTGCTAAGCTTAGGTCTAATATTAAGAAGCGAATATCCATTGCTCATGATGTCTATATCCGTGAAGTTCAGGATAAAGTAAAAAGCGATCCGCGATCTTTCTGGCAGCACATGAACAGTCTCAGGTCTAAGGGCGGATTTGTGTCTCAGGTCGAGTTTAATGGGAAACAGTTTGCTGGACCTCAGGCTGCTCAAGCTTTTGCAGATTTCTTTTCCAGCGTATTCCTGGCAGATGTTCCTTATCTTGATGTGAGACATGTCCGGGGAAATAAACTGCAACAGGGTCGTTCGGCGAACTTTGTCCATATTAATAGAATATCTATGCAGGAGGTTGAAGCAGGTATTAGACGTCTTAAACCAAAAAGCTCTATAGGACCGGATAACCTGCCAGCGTATATTGTTAAAGGATGTATGGAGGAATTGAAAACTCCTATACTCTTTTTATTCAACTTGGCACTTTCCACGGGAACTTATCCGAACATGTGGAAAGTAACTAGAGTTAAACCAATCCCGAAGACAAGTGACAATAGAAGTGTTGAAAACCATAGGCCAATCGCTGTTCTTTCAACACTGCCAAAACTATTTGAGTCCATACTCCACCGGGAAATATCTTCTCAAATAAAACCATTTTTGAGTGATTCGCAGCATGGTTTCAGAGCAAATCGGTCCGTAAATACCAATCTTCTTATAATGGGAGACTTCATCTCTGAACATCTCGATAAGGGTGTCCAGGTTGACGTCCTCTACTTTGATTTTAAAAAGGCTTTCGATCGCGTAGATAATGATGTGCTGTTGGGTAAATTGGATGACATTGGCTTTTCTCCTAAGTTGCTTACTCTCTTTGCAAGTTATCTACGTGATCGACAGCAATATGTTCGGCATGGATACTTTGTGTCAGCGCCATACCACACTCGATCTGGCGTCAGCCAGGGCTCAATATTGGGCCCGCTCCTGTTTGTGATAATGGTTAATGACTTACAGTCCGTTGTTAAACATTCTAAATGTCTGTTGTATGCTGATGACCTCAAGTTAGCGTGCGGGGTAGAACAAGAGGCGGACTGCCGCTTGTTACAGGAAGACGTTGCTTCGGTTGTCACGTGGAGTGCCAAGAATAAGCTGGTCTTTAATACGTCCAAGTGCTGTGTGGGTACTTTTACGCGTGCATCCGTTCCCTTTCATGCTCAATACCTTCTTGGAGCAGAGCCTATTGCGCGTGTATTCTCGGTAAAGGATCTGGGTGTACTTTTCGATATGCGCCTCAACTTCCACGAGCATATTCGGACGCTTGCGATCAGTTCTTTTCAGCGCTTGGGCTTCGTTATTCGCAACGTTAAAGACTTTTACGACCCACTGGTCATAAAACTTGTTTATTATGCTTTGGTTAGAAGTAAGCTGGAAGCATCTTCAATCATTTGGAGTCCTCATGAAGACTCATATTCATTATTGTTAGAGAAGGTCCAAAAAGCCTTCTTAAGGTTTTTATTTAAAAAAAGGTTCGGGTATTATCCTTATATGTATCCAACCAAATTTTTACTCGGCTCTCTGGAGTTTAATTCGTTGGAGGTCAGGCGCAACTTTAACTTATTAGTTACCGCTTGTAGTATTTTGCGTGGTGCGTCGGATTGCCCTGAACTCGTGAATCAGACTCTGAGGTTGTACGTCCCTGAAGTGGGTCGGATAGCCCTCCGTCCACGTGCACGCGGGCTGCTGGCGGTGCCAGCGGCGCGCACGGTGTCACGCAGGAGCTCGCCGCTGCCGCGCGCGCTGGCGCAGCTCAACGCACTGCTGGCGGCAGCACCTGACTGTGATCTCCTCGCGGGGCGCTGGTCAAATGTGTCCTCCGAATGTTTGCGATACTGTGAGGTGATGGATGCTAGACAATCCAGTATCTATAAGTGATTTTTGTCTGCCTTTACTTATTGTATTCATTTTAAGTTTCTCGGTGTATTGGTTTATCACTGTAATGCGTGCAAATGTATTTTAATAAATAAATAAATAAATAAAATAAATATTCAATTTATTTACAGGAACAGTTTAAAGAGCCTAGTTGACATCAGTAATTACTGTATTCTTTAATATTATTCCATAGTGCTTGTGGTGTTGTCGCCTTAGCGGTGCGCCATTAGTATTCAAAATGTAAATTGCTGGGAGCACTCAGGGCAATGCACCCTCCCAGATCTTACTTTCCCAGAAATAATTTCATTAACATCTGCATACCCGCGTGCTCCAAGTTAAATTCCTTCCAAGGTGCCAAGAAACTTGAAAAATATGCGTTAGCGTACGTACAAAGACGTTTTGCCTCTGCGGCGCTGCCTCAGTGATGCCGCAGCTATTTGTTCCTTCACAAACTTCACTATTAACTTGGATATGCAGCTGTTAGTTAGCATCGTTTGCTTTGTTCAGTTTGATGTGCAAAGTATTTTGTTTGCCTTAAGACGAGGCATTAGTTTTTGTTGGCAAATATTTTTTCAATATCGTAAGTATGAAGAGTGTGAATAAAATTGTAATATGTTATTTTTTATTACAATAGTACCTATACTTATTCTAGCATATTGGGATTCTGGAAACGATTTGTGAAAATTTTCTTGTAGATTTGAGCTCAAAATTAGCATCCAGAAATATTTTATTTTGCAAACTATTCCGAGACAGAATTCCTATCAATTTACTACATTTTTTCGAGAAAAGATTGCAAGCTAATTGGGATTGATTTTATTTTACTCAGTCGCTTCGTAATTTTTTTTAATTCGTTTTATTTCATAAACCAAAATTTACTAAATATTTTTAAATATATCCAATTTTATTATTTTTGCTTTGTATGGGAAACTACATACTTTATTTATTCTATACAAAGTAAACATGCTTTAGGTACCTCATAGTTACAAAAATATTACAAACACTCATGATATACTTAGATATGTACCTACTTAATATGATTTTAGTCATTTCATTTTAAACGTGGCATCATAAATTCAGAATGATGTCTCATCTTTATCACATTTTTCACTTCAACAAATTTCCAAGTAAACATCGGCTACTGAATTTTTTCTGCAAGTAATTTAATATTTAAATTAGTATCGCCAAAACGCATATTTTCTGATTTTGAGTGAATAACGTCGGTGTTATTTAATATTTATATTAAATTATGGAGTCTGCAACCGGTTGATTGCAATTAACTTGCTGCCTGTTTTATTTTATTAATATCAATCTCCGATCAAAGAGATGGAACGCATGGCACGGATGTTTATTGTCGATTTCAAATGTATATTGACGACATCTTAAAGAACCCAAAAAAATATCTATATAATAAAAATAGCTTAGATGCATAATATTTATCATTGATTTTACAAGTACTGACATTAAAAGTACAATATTTCAGATCTATCGGTGACCACAAGACCTGAAATTGAATCCCATCCCTACTATTATTACCAATAAGAATTAGTAATGTTAGTAAGTGCAAGGACACTAGAAATGTCTTCAAAATCAAATACACAAGTAATTAGCGTAGTCTGATTGACGTAAATGACAAAAGTATCCATAAAAACACCTTGTTTACTACGAGTAGGTACTTTAGTTACCTGAGTATTTATACAAACCTCGTGTTCATCGTACTTACTTTATATGGCTAATTTGCATCGGTTGAAGATACTTCTTCACAGGCAAGTCTCAAAAGAATTTTAAGTATATTAGTTTTCTCTTAGAACAGTTAATAAATTCGTTTTACATTAACTGAGACTTTGATAGATTTTTTCGACAAAATATCCCATTTCCTTTCCTTAGACTAGACGGGTACACACTAGAGGCTGCAAGTGCTTCATCTGACTCGATTTAATTAACTAAAGTGCATTTGCACTAAATTTTAATGATATCAAACGTGCAGTCTTGAGACGAGACGCAAGCAAATCCCCCATATAAGTTAGTATTTATCTTTACAATTTAAAGCTTAGATATGTTTTACCGTCTCTCAATCTGAGACTAATTATTTTGTACTCATCTATCCACTAAATTGAGTTATCTTCTGTAGGAGCTTGCTTGTAATTAAATTATAACAACGTACATAATATATCAAAGGTAAGCTCGATACCTCCTACGTATACTGGTACAAGTGACAAATTTCTGATTTTTAGTTTTTTTGCAATTTTGTGTATTAATATTTCCTTATTTACCTACCACAAAAAATTTGGACGGATATTCCTATTAGTTTTGGAAATAAAGTAACGTATATGAATGCATCTAACACCGTTTTGCTAATCGGTACAACGTATACTGAGGCAACCGACATGCACCACTATACGCGGCACCGATATTGTCGCGGGGCCGGGGAGTCGAGTGTAACTGGCAGTTGCCTCAGTGTACGCGCTAGCCGTCGCTGCGTGCGGACCGTTTAAACTGTTCTACGAGCACATAATTTGATAGTATATATAAAAAAAAAACATGTTTTGGTTTGGCAAGACCACAATAGCCGTATTTCTCATAGACAGCCATGGAAACTAAATCCAATGTGAAACCTTTTCGTGATCTATTTCGCTATGATTTCTTTGGCAATGTATGGGATGTCAACATAACATTGGTAGTACAACGGTTCCACCCCAGTACCAGTACGTGATTCAGTTTCCTCGGCTATACCTACATGTACGCGTGCTAGAAATATAACATTGCAGTATCACATTGCATTTTGGTAGTTGAGCATCCCCAAAAAGAAGGCGAAGGCATGCATGCTTTAATTAAAATGAGAACAGTAAATTTCAATATACCTACAGGTTGATAAAAAAAATCCTGTACTATACTGTAACCTATATTAGGGCTACTGATTACTAATACGATATAAGTGGGAAAACATCGAAATTAGAAAGTCTTCTTGCGACTCCACTTCCATACAAAACTTTTTTTTTTCGAATCACAGTATTTTTCTACTTGGATCATATTAGTAATTAGTAGCCCTAATGTGGTTTAAAGTATAGTACAGGTTTTTAATAACACCCTATACACATTTTTTTATACACACCTAAGAAATGGTACCTGGCTATGTATATGGCGAAAACGGGTAAACCGTATGAAGTTATAGAAGTTTCCCAAGACTCAGAAACAGACACAAAATTTAAATCTATTGTCAAGAAGACATTAATATATAAGGCGTATTATTAAAATTAATGATTATATCATGGATAGGGAAATTTGGAAATAATTCCGATCCGCATTGGCGAGTGCTTACTCCAAATAGCGAATTGAGAACTGTTTTAAATATGTAATTGTGTTAAATACTTGTGATGTATAGATATCACTAAAATATGATTGTAAATCTGTTTACAAAATATACCTAGGTTTATTGCCAGACTCTTCTCAACAGAGGTTTTTACGAACCGGTGGTAAATTTTTTGACATTCATAAGTGCTTGTTACAATCTAAATTGAATAAAGATATTTTGACTTTGACTCAATATTTCATGTCAAAGCTTGTCTTAAGCTTGCTTGCTTGTATGGGGGCCCCTTAAATATTTATTCTGATTTATTTTTTGTTATATATATATTATATCGACTACAGTTATACATAATCTGTGAAAATTTCAACTGTCTAACTATCATGGTTCCTGAGATACAGCCTGGTGACAGACGGATGGATAGCGAAGTAGTATAAAGTAGTAGGTTTCCGTTTATACCCTTTGGGTACGGAACCCTGAAGAGGCACAAAAAGCTAAACCGTTATGTGGATACAAATGGGTGCGATGCGATATATGTATCACATGAGGAGCCTTTCACAATAAAATACGAGTACACATTTGAACAGGAATACGAATCCATTGAATGTGCTTCCATTAATTTAAAACACTTAATACAATTACTTTTCTTAATAAAACCATTTATATTTCAAGTGAGGTTTTTTATAAAGGTATATTTCTGTATTTTGTATAGCACGTTTAAAACATTACTAGCGGTATATTGGTACAAGTGGCATGCTAATGTTAGCGTATATTGATGCAAGTGATAAAACGTTTATAAATCAATAGATGAAGGTAAAAGAGCATCTGTTTTATTGTTCATTGCAAGCCATATAAGTATTTCATCTAAAATTCATATACAATATAAAAATATCGTTAGATCAGTAATCTACGCATTACGCCGTATACTGGAGCAAGTGGTAGTTAGCTCAGTATACCGCACAACTACAAGATGTAAAATACGCGTATAGTAGTTATCTGCAATTTTCTCAAAAACTATAAGAAATTTCAAAATTCCATGAATACAGGTAGAAAGCAAATATTTTCTTTGGAACCAATGCAAATTTTGAAAAGTTATATCATCAAATGAGAAAGTTACAGGTTTTGGAACCTTTGAACAGCTCTCCTGTAAATTTATGATTATGCACTTGTACCAGTATACTTAGGAGGTGTCGAGCTGCTTATAGTCGTCTTTGGAACACCGAATTAAAAATGTATTACGACATAAATTATAATTTGTTACGTCAGGCGTTATTTTATGCTAAGTTCTTTCCTTATATTATGATTTTAATAATTTTTTTTGTTGACTTTCTGTCACCTTAAATTATTAATCTGACACTCCCGTTTTTCATTTAATGAAATTAAATAGTATATTTCAAAAATTTTACAGGAAGAGATGTAAAATTTTAATCAATAATAAAAAAATATATAAAAAAATTGAACCGACTACAAAAAACCATGATAATAATTTTCCTACCAGTCTGAAGTCGGTGCCTCGCAGCACGAGCCAGCAAGAGTGGACCTATAGTCGTCTACCTCACCTACATTATATTTGTGTATATTGGGCTTCAATCACTCCTCTAAGATACAATAGTTTAATTTCAACTGCTCGTCACCTTTTATGAAAAATTGCTTTTTCCGATGCAGAGACGTTCATTATTGAGGAGTACTGGTGCTTCGTCACCCGTTCCATTTCACCATATGCATTACGATGAGCTTAAGTTGCTTCGCAACTGTGTTAAAGTAATTGAAATTCAACCCGTGAGGTACCTACTGTTATTGAGTAGTCGCTCCGTTGGTCAAATGTGGTCTTCATCATCAGTTCCACTTCACCAAATGATGATTTTCAAGAGCAAATGCACGAGTTACTACTAAATATATCAAAATTACCATGGGTGTTCCTACAATATTTGAAGAGTTCCCTCGATTTCCTCAGGATCCAATCATCAGATCCTGATTTGGTATTTATGGAACCTTCACAAATGACGGAGTTCTGAGGTAACAAACAAAAAAAAAACGAATTGATAAGTTAGTAGTTTTAAGTAGTAGTAGTTGGTAGTGTTAGTAGTTGGTAGTTTTAAGTCGGTTAAAAATAGCCAACAGCGAGTCGGACTGGCACACAAAGAGTTTCGTCCCAATATACCAAAAAACCTGTTTTTTGTATAGACAGTAACTTTATCTTATTTTTATATATGTAATTTCCACAGTGTTTCAAATTTCAGTTGTTCAATTCAGGAGACCCACTTGCTCGTTGCCATCCAGTCAAATAAAAAAAAAAAAAGATACAGCTCCGTGACAGACAGACAGTCAAAACAAGGGGGGCAAATGATGATTGACTTGCAATTTGGTCACTTGTCTTTGGACGACACTGGAAGTACAATCAACAAAAATTACAGTCAGAAAAAAAGAAAAAAAAGTATAATGACCTAATAGTTTATTTGTATCTTTTTATTTTGCAAGCGAGCGGTTTCAGCACAAAAGAAAACACGGGTAATCATAGCTCCTCATGTCACAATAATGTTGTTACAGGAAATTAGTACACAGGCCCTATTCTGTTAGCTACTTGACACGAACTGCAAAGCTTTAACTAGTAAAACGCGTGTAAATTGCGTGTATGAGAAAGTTGTAATTGTGTACAGTCAACTACAAAAAAATGGATACCGCCAGAGTTACAAAAATATGTATAATGTTATGGACCAAGTCATTAATGAGGGCATTATTAATAATGGCATGCTATACTAGGCCAAGTGATTAATTATTCCCAAATTTCATTATTTATCACATTGTCTAGTCATTATGAATATTGCTACGTGATTGCTGGGCAATTTGATACCTAAACTTGGAATATTCCGTACAAAATACGAAATCCTTAGAAAAATATGACTTATTTTTTTCGTAATGGCTATGGAACCCGACACACTCTTGGCCGGTTTTTTATTTCATAATGCCCAGGCATTATAAAAAATTACCATTTATAACTTGGTCCACAACATATAGGTACATGACATTTTTGTAACTTCAGCCGTATCGATTTCTTTGACTTTAAAACTTCGAATGATAGTTTCTATGTATTTCAACGCCAGGAAGCAATATTTTATTGCTGTGTCTGTGCTTACACAAAACACCTCGTTAACTCTTTTTTTTTCATCAGAATCAGGCAACGCTCAAGCTCCAGTATTTATGTTGCCAACTCATCACGGAGTAATACCACTGTATCTAGACCGCGTCCTTGGCAGACATGCGATCCTCTAATCGACGATCTTCGGAGATCAAAGATACGTTCGCTATTCTCTTATTACAAGCCTGTCGTGTACAAATGTATCTTTTTAAATTGTTCTCGATTCTTCAAATGTTTCTCCCTAAAATTTTTAAATGCTGGCAACTTTTGTAATTGACGATTTTGTTCCCATTTATAACAATGTTATTTGTTGCTGAAAATAAACTCTGGCTACCATTTGTTACTTGTTATTTAGATGTTTCCTCTATTGTTACTCCTGGGAATAAACATCAAGATATATGCTACTAATTTAGTGAGTATATACGATGTTTCAAAACAAGTGTTACTGATATAAACAATATCCCCCAAAGACTTTCCTTTCACTTATTCCTACGAAGACTAGACTCTTTGCTTCAGTCTATCTCTATCATAATACTTAATATGTGGGTAGAAATTCGTTCCAGTGAAATTTAACGTTTCGATTCGTGTGTTGTTATTTTCATTTGTTTATGGTTATTCTGTTTGCTTTTGTTGTAATTCGTACACGTGTTGTTTGTCTTCATTAATCTTCTGAAAGAGGGATCCTTTAGAGGCGTGTGTATGCATATGAACGCTTCGTTTCATGTGATTGTACCTAATGTGCTATCAGTTGCCACTTCCGAAAATTACATCGAATGCTTGCCCGATAAATCGACTTTATTGGTCATTTTAAAAGAAACAAGATGAGATGGGGAATATATGGGATGGCGTGGGGATGGGGAAGTATTTTTACGGCGTATAAAGTATGTACATCAAGAGGACTGTACACAGCTGCGTAGCAATTCGGTGGTATGAAATCGAACTTGGCCCGCGTGGGAACTACAACCCTAGCCTTCTCATTCTGAGTGGAGGCTTGTTTGTACCCAGCAGTAGAACGTGTACTTAAAGGCCGGCCTATCCAATCTAACTCTACCTATCTAATGGTACTTTCTGGAAATAGCTTGGGAATCGCAATAGTGTTCTAAAAAGTCTGTCGTAATATTTTACACGTTAAAGTTCCGCGTGACGACACGCCGTACTAAATTGTCGCACGGCGTGACGTTACGGGTCCCCACTCCTGAACTTTGACGCTATATCTTTGTAATTTTTTGTATGATTTACAAGAGAAAAAATACGTATTCAATATTTTATGATGATCTATCTGACGGACTAAATAGAATATTATTTTTCACGACACTCCTCGAAAATACTGCCTATATATGTACATTTAACAGCTGACTCATTTATGGCTCACAAAAGATGACAACAATGTAACACATTACGGCAACAGGTCATATCTATGTATGTATTTCATAGTACGATACGACTTTTTAGAATATATTTCACAATAATTTTCCCGGCGTGCTGAAACGACAATTGGACCAATCAAAAGTAATCGTCTGCTGCATATAAAATTAAAGTAACCAATGAAATTGCGTCATTTATGACTTCTAAGAGGTGTTTTTTTCTTAAACTTATAATGTGCACAAAATGCTTTAATTTTTTCAGTATGAGAAAACGCCACAGCATAAACTTTTTAAAGCTGCTGCGCACGGCAGGCTGCCGTTTTTTTTAATGTGGTTTTGGGTACTGGCCTCTAAGAACTCGTTTAAAATAAAATATCTCACAAAAGAAAAACTAAAATCGTGCGGGAGCAACGCAGTCTCTGGATTAGTGCTATAGATGAACTCGTATTATCGAAGGCCTCCCCTTCGGATCGGCCTTCGAACTAACTCGTTCATCTATTGCTTCTTTTCCAGCCTCTACAACAATGTAATATTTTTGATCCAGGAAACTACGCCATATTTATCTGTTTGAGTAGGTTTACTCTAGTTTCTAAACCGTATAATAATTTTACCCATATCTTCTTGCTATTACCAGTTTTTAATAATCACGTACAAGTATATCTACTCCAGAAGCCAGTTCGATCTCAATGAAGCAACAAGTCGTATATCAGTTCGAAATGTGTGCGTGCGTCGATGAAGTAAATTTACCGCGCGGTATAATGGCGACGGCGATTGTGCGAGCTATATCGATCATCGACATACAACGCTGTTTCAGTCTATTAGCTCCGTGTGATGGTGAGTTGATGGGTTGAGGGTTATATGACGTAGTTAGAAAGGTGTCTCATTTATGCTCGCTCTGAATGAATGCGTGAGATTAGATAAATTATAAATAAAATATTAACTAGGTAATATGCATAAAATTTTAAATTTTCTAATTAATAAATGAATATTTCAAAGAAATATTAACTTACATTTTTTTCACTAAAAAGTTAGGTACCTAAGTACTTACTAAAGACATGGATATGGATATGTTCCATGCAACTACAAGAATATCATCCTATGAAATAAGGAATGTACTAATTTAAGCCATTTAATATTCGAATTTAAATAAATGCGTCCATAAACATTGGAAGGATTAAATACAATACAATTTTAATTGGTCAAAGTACTTATGCAGACACAGGAAGGTCGATAAGAGAGTAAGGTCGATAAGAGATTAACGCCAAATAAAAAGAATTTCTTTGAATTTTTCCCCCGATTTACGAAATTGATGTTGGTTATTTATTATGATAAAAACTGGTACAATAAATAAATTTACACGTCGCTATTTAGTATGCCCCAAGGACAAATGAATTTGATATATTGAAGCCAAAACTGATACTAGTCTTATTTTTTCTCCTTATATTTAACTAGTTTGTTTTGCCTTGCTTATACTCGTGTATATTTTAGCTAGCTCCTATCTATACATATACTTCAGACGCTAGGATTAGCTCTGAATTCCAGACGTATAGAAGTACTGTCCAAGCATTGCAATATTTCTATCACATGTTTTTCTATACTGAATTTTATCGATGACAGATAACCTAGAATTCGTTTGTCGCTATTCCGCAAGAACTATGTAATTTTCCGAGATAAAAACAATCATATTGTGAATTGAAAATACAAACTGAAATATAGATGCACAGAAAAACCAGAAAAATAAGACCATCACTGGGAATCGAACCCAGGTCCTCGGTATTCCGTACCGCGTGCTATACCGCTACACCACTGATGGTCAACAGTACAGACACGAATTTCCCCTATGCACCTCATATCTCAGCTTGTTTGTTTCTTATGTTAGCCACTTAAGCAGTGACGCCAGCGACATCTATACCGTAGCCCTCATCGAGAAACTTTTTTTTTTCGGCAAGTAAAAATTTGGAATTGAAATAAAAAATACAAAAGATTCCAAAAAAATCAATCTTAATCATATTGTGGTCTCCCAGGGCCTAAAGCTATAATTCATCATCATCATCATCATCATCATCATCAGCCCGAAGACGTCCACTGCTGGACAAAGGCCTCCCCCTTAGAACGCCACAATGAACGACAACTTGCCACTTGCATCCACCGGTTTCCCGCTACTCTCACGATGTCGTCAGTCCACCTGGTGGGAGGCCTGCCAACGCTTCGTCTTCCAGTTCGTGGTCGCCACTCGAGGACTTTTCTCCCCCAACGGTTATCCGTTCTTCGAGCGATGTGGCCTGCCCATTGCCACTTCAATATGCATATTTTTCCAGCTATGTCAGTGACTTTAGTTCTTCGACGAATTTCCGTATTCCGGATTCTATCGCGCAAAGAAACTCCAAGCATAGCTCTCTCCATAGCTCGTTGCGTGACTTTGAGCCTCTCTAAGAGGCCAACAGTCAAGGACCACGTCTCAGCGCCATAAGTCATCACTGGCAACACACACTGGTCGAAGACTCTAGTCTTCAGACACTGCGGAATATTGGACGAGAAGACATCACGAAGTTTCCCGAACGCTGCCCATCCGAGTTGGATTCTTCGGGCGACCTCTTTGTCGAAGTTGGACCTACCCAACTGGACAACTTGTCCAAGGTAAACATAGTGGTCAACAACTTCGAGTACATCGTTCCCAACGATAACCGGCACGGGTGTGACATGGACATTTGACATGATTTTAGTCTTGTCCATGTTCATCTTAAGACCCACCTGTTGGAGACGATACTGAGGTCACTGAGCATAGTATTGAGCTCCTCCAGCGACTCCGCCATTATGACTATATCATCGGCAAAACGAAGATGGGTGATGTACTCGCCGTTGATATTGATGCCGAACCTGTTCCAGTCCAAGAGCTTGAAAACGTCCTCCAACGCATTTGTGAACAGTTTCGGAGAAATAACGTCTCCCTGTCTCACACCTCGCTGCAGTTGGATTGGTTGTGTACTCTCGTCCTGCAACCGGATCGACATAGTGGCGCTGCTGTACAAACTCTTTAACACCTCGATGTATCTATAGTCAATATGGCATCGCTGAAGGGACTGCAGTACAGCCCAGGTCTCGATTGAATCGAAGGCTTTTTCATAGTCCACAAACGCTAAACATAGTGGCCGATTATACTCCTCGGTCTTCTGTATAATCTGGCGGAGCGTGTGAATGTGGTCTATGGTGCTAAAGCCTTTACGGAATCCAGCTTGTTCGGGAGGCTGGAAATCATCAAATCTTCGCTCGAGACGATTCGTAATGACCCTCGAAAACAACTTGTATACATGACTCAGGAGTGAGATGGGTCTATAGTTCTTCAATAAGGTATTGTCGCCTTTTTTGAAGAAGAGCACCACCACACTCCTGTCCATGCTTCCGGCGGGTACTCTCGAGTAACGAATTAAATAACCTCTGGAGGACTACAAGTTACCGTTTACCACCCGCTCTCAGAAGTTCTGTCGTGATTCCGTCATCCCCCGGAGCTGTTGTTTTTAAGTGTTGAGAGCCACTCTAATCTCGTACAGATGAATCTGGGATGTCTTCAGTGTAATGACGGGTTAGTTTAGCTCTGGTATCTTGAGCTGCTGCACCTACAACGGGCTTTCTGTGTCGAAGGCATATAACTTTCGTAAACCTTTCGAAGCTCTCTCAACAACTCCGGTTCGATGAGATGATACTGCCATCGTCGATCTTCAACTTAGTCATTGGCTTTTCCCAATAGACGAATTCTTTGCAAAACACTTTAGAGCCCTGGTTCCGCTCAATTGCTTCCTTAATACGTGCAGTATTAAAGGCACGCACATCGTGTCGCATGGATTTGAGATTCGCCTATTAAGTCTGCATATTCCGACATGTCAGTTGAAATTGCAGCCTCATCTCGTTTCCGAAGTTCCATTAATTTAATGGTTTCATTGGAGAGCTTCTGAGGTCTTTTCCGGCGCGGAGTCTTGAAAGAACTGGACCCCACGCCTGAACAGTTCTACCAGCCCGTGTTGATCTCGTCCGCTGTTTGCATTCGGCTAGGCACTGGAAGCGATTATGCAAATAAGAGTTGAAAGCTTTCGGTTCTGGATTGGGCAGGACAAGGACGGAGCGTGGACTTCACAAGACGTGACCGTTCTAGCTTCACATTAATATTCAGTGTGCCTCTGACAATACGATGATCACTTCCGGTTTTCACCCTGTTGATCACAGAGACATCACTGAATATTCGCTTCTTGGTCGTCATAATGAAGTCAATCTCATTTCTGACTGAACCATCGGGGCCGATCCACGTCCCACTTCCTGGATGGTCGCTTCTGGAAAAAGGAGTTCATACGTAGAGCTCCTCCTTCTCCAAGAAGTCGACAGCCGCTGGCCCCTTGGTTCCGCTGCCCATAACCGTACGCGCCCCACTCTCAACTCATCGCCATTCTGATGCCCACCTTAGCATTGAAGTCCCCCATAACAACGGTGAAGTATGTCTCGGAGGAATGTATGGCTTGAGAGATTTCTTCATACATAGCCTCTACTTCATCGTCAGGGGTGTCGAGGTTGGCGCATACACCTGGATAACCTTCAACGAATACCTATCGGTGATTCTGAGTATCAGGTATGCTACCCTGCTCGACACACTATCGACTTTTACCACGTAATTATGAGGGACTTGCGACGAGAAACCGAACACCACCTGAGACTTCGGTCTCCTCCCGGAAGAAGAGCATGTTGCCAGACTCCCAGGATATCGTATCCTGCCCCTTTCGTCCGACTTCGATAATCCCATGATGTCCCAACGCAAAACTACTCAATTCTTCCTCCAGCTCAATGATTTTCTCATCTGTCCTCAGCGTGGCGAATGTTTGTGCGTGGCCAAGGGCCAATGTCCAGTGGGGATGTAGCGAGGAGTCAACCCGGAGATTCCTCGCACCCCTTGGCTCCTCCTAACTCTGGCCCGCTACCAAGGCCAGGGATAGAGCTGCCGGGGACTAGGGGCCGCGCTTATTTGTACCTATCATTTTTTATATTGGGGGGGGGGGGGGGTTTGCCATAATCCCCACGCTTGGCAGGCGGCTGGGGACGCAGTGTTTGCTGATAGTTTACGCAGAAGACGCGTGCTGCCCGTCTTCTGGATTTTTCCCTTAGTCGCCTTCTACGAACACCCAACGGAATGAGATGGGGGGGAGCTATTCTTTCCGGCCACCCCACGGACTAAAGCCACGGACGAAGCTATAATTATCCATACAAAATTATCTAAATCGGTTCAGCGGTTTT
>NC_133483.1:572273-639721 GCF_025370935.1 Choristoneura fumiferana
TTTTGTTGACCTTTCACCGAGCAATTGCGTCAAATGATGTTATAGTTCAAGTGTTTTTGCCGTTAAATTATTATCTGCTATAGTTAATAACCCCTGACGTAAAAATAGGGGTGTTATATGTTTGACGCAAATTTCTGACTGTCTATGGCATCGTAACTCCCAAACGGATGTGGATTTCGATGCACTTTTTTTACGTAAAAGCAAATTCCTTTTTGGTGGTTGTTAACTATGGTTGATAATAATAGATTCAGCCATTTTTGAGATATTGTACTTTGAAATGACAATGCCAGGGGATTTTCAAGTTATCTAAGTTGGTTAGGTTATATTAACGCGGGTTCAATTTAAAGACTTATAAGTGCTAACTGTGAAATCTGGTTTTAGAATAGGACAGACCCATCTCTTTGCGTGGAAATTGTAAAAGGCGACTAAGGAAGCTGATGTTATCAGAGAGCGTAATTGAATTATGAGAGAGGGACAGTGCGATGAACTTCGATTTTCGAATTTCGGAGTAGGCCCTTACGGTTATCGAATGCAGCATGTTGTGCCCAGGGCCTCTAATTGGTGAAAGACAGTCCTGTTTGACTGTGAAGTTTGGGGTTCCAGACTCAATCCCCTTCACGTGGTGCCCTTCAATGTTCAAATTGACCAAATTCACTCGCCAAATTCATTTTTTTTTTCTAAAATTCTCGCCAAATTCCTGATACTCAAACTTTTACAAAGTTGTACAATCAACCTAATACCTACAATCATCTGCTGAAAAGATTCTGGATAAATCGTAGAAGCCTTCTATGCCTGAACTCATTATGTAAATAGTCTCTGGATTTCCGGTACGTATCTTAATAATATACCTGAGCATAAGGTCACCATCCCCGGAGAGCCGGACCGGACAGTCCGCCCACGAGATTTACACCGGACGATTGATTCACGGTTGCCGGACGTAAAAAATGTGGCGATATAGCACCGAGGGGACGACCCGTTTAAAAAGATGTTTGTCTTATGCGTGGGGCTGCTATATGGATGATGTCATTGATAAGATTGTAGATTGGCGAATAATTGGTTTAAAATTGAGCAGGTAAGTACCGACGCCGTGGTAGCCTTGTGGTTTGCACTATGGCCTCTCAAACAGAGGGTCGTGGGTTTAATCCCGGGCTGGCACCTCTGAGTTTTTCGCCATTTATGTGCGAAATTAAATTTGAAATATACAAAAAATCACCGTGAGGAAATCTGCACACGCCTGCGAAAAAAATTCAATGGTGTGTATGTGTATGTGTGTGTGTGTGAAGTTCCCAAACGCACTGGGCCCGTGCGGGAACTTCTTAAAATTTCTTGTTACACCTAGCCTAGAAATTGAACAAAGACATTTTGATCTTTGACTTTGATACAACCAATTTGGTTTTTGTTTCATTTTTTCCGAAAATTTGTTGTGAATTTACATATGGCGGCAATTGAGTATTATTTAATCACAGGGTCAGAAGGATATCTCGGCCAATAAAGCACCGGTGGCAGTAATTGTTTCCTGGAGGGGGTGGAGATAAGCGCGAAACGACGCCCGCGCCGGTTTGTGGCCACGAAACCAGTGGCAAAAAACCAGTTCATCATCATCTCAGCCTATACACGTCCCACTGCAGGGTACAGGGCTCCACTCAGAACAAGTGAACTTGGGCTGTAGTTCCCTCACGGACCCAGTGCGAATTGGTAGCTTCACACTTAATCTGAGCTTTACGGTGATAGAAGTTTCATATAGCTACTATTTAATTGGTTTACCTTTTTTGGCATAATCTCATATCGAATGTATCATTTGGCATTGTATAATATCGCCGAATCTCATATCGCATAACCGCGTTTGTGCAAATCCAATATCTTTTATTACTATCATTTTCTAATACCAAGGGACAACTTTAGAAATGATTTTGTTCATCTAACTTGTCCAACCACCGCGGTTTTCATGGGCAGACCTAAACGCTGGGCGGTTGGACAATAGTCGCTGGGCGGGCGGCCGTCTGTGTCAGTTCATACATACTGCATGTTGAGATTGCGCGCCGTCTACGTGGATGATTTGTTTGCCTGATAGTGCGTGGAGTTGTGTGTAGTTATTTACGCATATAGCCATATCATAAATATCTTACACGGATAAAATATATGTGTTATCTGGGACCTACTTGATAATGAACATACGACATTAATTTATTAAAGTAATTGCAGTATTGGTATCTTTACTAGACAAAGATCATAGGTAGTTACCGCTTTTGCTGATCTAGGCTTTGTAATTCATAAAAAATAAACTTTTTTTGTCAAAAATCACAATTATTTGTTTAAATATGTAGTTAGAATACAAACTTGCTTCTAAAATTTCATTGGCACTAATTAAAGCGGTCCACTGAAGCAGAAGGAAGAAAAAAAATGCTTTCATTTTTACTAAGTATTCATTATCATTCATGAAAAAAAACTACTTTCTAAATATTAACGAATGGCAGCATCGTAAAGAAATTTCAAAAAAAGTTATTCGAGGTCATACATAAAAAATATATATTATACGCGTCGACTTGAGAACCTCCTTTTTTTTCCTAGGTTAATAAAAATAAATATCAAAAAGACTGACACAAACGATATCAAACAAGCACCGATAGCAAAGAAACAATTAAGTATGGCCAGTATTCATTTCCATACTTAAATAGATCGTTTAAGCTAATTGCGGTTTAGATCTCAATCGTGCGCGGTAGCTGCGCCGGCGCACTGATTGACAGCTGAGTGTAATGGCCAGCGTGTAATTATAGTGAAGACTGAAGATCCATAATTATTAAATTTAACTTTATTATTCTGTCAACGCGAATTTTTATTAATTTTCAGAATTATTTGCGCGAATATGCGCTTGTGGGAGTTGGAAAATGATGGAAAAGCGTTTTTAATTTTGGTAAAGTTTTCATCATCATCATCATCATCATCAGCCGGAAGACGTCCACTGCTGGACAAAGGCCTCCCCTTTAGAACGCCACAATGAACGACAACTCGCCACTAGCATCCACCGGTTTCCCGCTACTCTCACGATGTAGTCAGTCCACCTGGTGGGAGGCCTGCCAACGCTTCGTCCACCGGTTCGTGGTCGCCACTCGAGGACTTTTCTCCCCCAACGGTTATCTGTTCTTCGAGCGATGGTAATGTTTTAAGAGTATCATACTTCAAAATAGAACAGAGAACCCTTATAATTTAGGGTCACTTCATTGTCCCCCTTTTTCTCAGGAACGCCCTCTCTTATCTCATGGACCTGTGAAATAACCTAACCTAACCTAACCCCTCACATTGTCACTTGTACAAATTTAAAAAGTGTTACACGAAGCTTTTAATGTCCTTAAACTTTTCTAGCCTATCGCTCAGTGGAATATTTGAACCTATTGTCTTCGCATATTTTCTAAATATGATCCAATTCACCGTCTAAACTATGAATAAGGTCTTCCCAAACTAAGCGTGCACAGCTGGATCGCTATTACTATAGTATTTTTTGTTGTTATTGTTCAAACACGCAGATAATGATCTGTGGTACAGGTTATTAATTATTTTGTACTGACAGTTCGGCGGGCGTCAAGCTTGAATGAATGTTATTAAATGGTTTTTTTTATGGCTTCATCGCTGTATTCATTGTTCTATGGGTAATATACCATAGGTACACAAGTACAAAGGACTGCTCATAAACGGTGATGGACTAGGCATTCACAGGTCAAATGCAAATATTTTTGCCATATTTGTCGATCCCTATTTAATTGCTCTTTTTACCACTCTTATGTTCATCATCATCATCATCTCAGCCGTAGGACGTTCACTGTTGGACATAGGCCTCCCCCCACAGACCTCCAGTTGCTTCGGTTGGCAGCGGCCTGCATCCACCGTACACCTGCGACTCTCATGTTGCAATAAGTCTGTCTTTGGTAGTACTATTTTATTACATTAAACAGTACAAAAAAACACAAGTGTTATTTATGGTGTAGTTTACAAAAAATCCTTAGAACAGTAAAAAAAAACTTACTTCTAAGTCTACTCAATCAAAGATACAGTCATTAATGTTAGTAAAATAAAATAATATATTGTGTTTCCATACAAATTGCGGGGGGATCAAAACATATGGGGTAACCATCCAGTGGTCCTAGTAACCTGTAATTTGGTACTTATTTATAAACCAATGAAAATTTACAGCATTACAGTTTTACTAATGCGATGTACTTAAATTTAAAAATATGAAAATAATCACGCGAAATAACAATACAAAATAATTACAAATAATAATAACGAAGAGAAAAATTGTATGAAGGGAGGTATGAAGATAGCTCTTTATAATTTATAACAAAAAGAGAAAAATCTGAAAATGATTTTTTTTTACGTGTATGGCAGTAGCCAGTTTTAAATGACCCTACACTACGTACATTTTGGTTAGGTACTGGGGTCTGTTAACACTGGTTATTATAGATGCTTACTTTGCACAGACTCCAATTATGTACGGTTCCGACACGCACTTGGCCGTTTTTGTTGTAATTTAACTATTAAAGTTTTGGAATTAAAGTGTTAAAACTTCGGATTTTTGGATTTATTCGAAGCGCTAATGTAAACACAACACCACTCCTTGCAATCGGGTAAAAAAGTTGTTATTCATTGCAAATTATCACCGATTTTCACTTTTAAAATGCAATAAATCCTAACAATCAACTAAATTCAATTTCTAATTCCTAACAAAATGTTGACCTGATTGGAAGTGCTTTAGTAACCAATCCTTGTCAGGATTCTGTTGTGTCTTCAAAACTCAAGAAGTACGAGTAAAACTCGCTGCATGTTACTTACCATGTTTAAGAGGCCATCATTCATACATAATATGTAACCGACACTAACACGAAGTATGTGTCAGTTAACAGTGGCAGTATGTCATTCGTGTCACAGCCGACGGCGGTGGCTGCACTCACGCGGAACGTTTTCCCTACGCGCGTCAAGCTGTGCTGTGGCTGTTGCTTGTTACGCTGTAGCATGTGAAAGAGGATGGTTAAAACGGATATGGTAATTTGAGCAGACTTACTGTGTTCGACATAGAAAAAAAAAACTCTTTTCAACGTGTAAGTACTTAACAGAAACATATTATGGAAGTAGCTTCATCAAAGTGATTCAAGTCAAGTTTCTTGTGGCACCTTTTTTCTGTCAATAATTACTTTTCCGAAAACATTGGTAGGCCAAAACATGACGTATAAAAGTGCTCGCTGCCGTTTTTTTTCTTCCTCGCTTTTATCAAGCAATGAATTGGTTGAGACTTCCTTCAAATCTCTTTATTTCTCCCTGCTCTGGGCAGTGAGTCGAATCTGGTTTCTGCCAACCACTTTAACGATGCCACCTTTTCACTGCATTTGTGGCCTTCCTTCTGCCTAGATACGGTGAAAAACTAGAGCAGCCGTAATTCAAATTATTATATGGGTGATTGAGAACGGCGGTGATTGCTTGCCATGAAGTAACCAACCTGCTTCTATTAAGAAATCAAGACAAAGTATAGGTGGTTTTATCGTTAAAAAAGCAATAATATAATAATAATAATAATAGTTTATTACCTATAAAAAGTACTAACAACAAATAATATTTAGAAACAGATAACAATATGGTGGTAGGAAACAACGGCGACAAACGTGCAACAGCAGATGAAACCTTTGCTGTAGGTAAATGTGAAAGTTTGTGAGTTGGGCTGGGCGAGCAAAGCCGCGGATTCAGGCTAGTGTACAATAAACTTTAAATATTGAATTAATAAAAAAAGAAAAGGTTTATGCGGCATAAACAAAGTAACAAGATACACAACAAGGTACACATTGCAGTAACACAGTATTACTTACAGCCAAAAGGTCTGGTAAACAAAATTACCGCATCGCCGGCTTCCCGGCTCCCGCCCACGCTGCGCAGGAGCACGTCGTTTTGACAGCGCTTGTCGCAAGCTAAAGGTTAATAGAAAGTGTAAGACAATGCGAGGCGTCCGTCCGTACAATGCCCATTGTCTGGCCTACGCAAGTGTTGCGTATCCTTGGAGACACGCCAGCAATTAGCAGCTTCAGCATGAGAAAGTTGATCTATTTTTTGAAGGCACTAGCCGGCCGCCCCGATTTTACAAGGCATAAAGACGAAAATGACTCTGAATCTCGCCAGCAAGTGTCTCCTATCTTATTCACTCATTTTTGTATGGTTTTAAAATCATATGTTTTTACAGCCTTATTCATAAAAAATCCTTAATTGAGGTTTGATCGGTCTGTTACTTAGCAGACTGATTAAGCTTGTTAGACGGTTGTCAAGAAGTATGATTCATAAACGCTTGCTAGCAGTCTGCTAGTTGTTGAGCTGCTGATAGACGGATTAGACGCGTTATGTTGGCCACCTTGACAAATCAAAGACAAAAAATGGCCTAATCGATAATTTAAAAAAAAAAATTGACAGCAGTGACAGCAAATTACCAGGAAAAAAAATAAAAAGCGAGATGTTTGTTTTCCCGCCATTTCCGATCCGCATGTTTATGTTGTGCAAAAAGCCATAATTATGTTAATCATCCTTATTTTTTTCATATTTATTGTTGCTAATTTAGAGGATTTTTAAATACAAATTCCTGAAAATAAATTTTCCTGTTTTTTTTAAATCTGCGTAGCCCTGCCTTCACTATAAATATCTTCGGTACCTATGGTTTTTTGCTCTAGTCAAAGTCAGCTGTTCAAACTTGTGGCGGCCATTTTGTGACTTAGCAGAGAGATAAAGGAGGGTCTACGGTCCTCTAACTTTAGCAGAGCCTTGATCGACTGATTAGCGCTAACAGACGTTTATGAATCATGTTTTTGGCATCGGCCTTCAAGGAGCCTTCAAGGAGGCTCTAACTTTTTATGAATAAGGCTGTTACTCTTTTATATTAAGTATTATTCTTCATCAAAAAAAGTATTAAATGCTAAAACGACTTTTTATGCTCTAGTGCATAAAATAAAATCTTCTTCTAAGACCAAAAGGCAATCAGGCGCTAACAGCCACGAAAAATAACGTTTTTATATTCATGTTTTTAAAAACTGGATATTTTTTTATTATTTATAATAGAAAAAGCGATGTATGAAAAAAATATATTAAAATTAATGAACGTTTATTTGTTTGTAATTAATGAATTATTGTTGCTGTGAAAAGATCGAAGTAAAAAACTGAGTGTAACTAAGTACCTATTACTTGTATATAAAACCCCTTTAACCCTCGACTTAACTATCAACCCTCGCTTAGATATTAGAGGCTCCGGTAGTTTGTTTTTATTCGACTGGATGGCAAATGAGCAAGTGGATCTCCTGGTGGTATGAGATCACCACCGCCCATAAACATCTGCAACACCAAGGGGTATTGCAGATGCGTTGCCAACCTAGAGGCCTAAGATGGGATACCTCACGTGCCAGTAATTTCACCGGCTGTCTTACTCTCCACCTTGCACAAGGTCCTACTTACCACCTGCAAACAACAAACATATATAAACATTTCGGATCAAATGGCGTTTTATGCATTAGTGTTTATGCACACTGTGAATCATTTTAACCACAGACTTCCTTATTGCTAGATCCAAAGACAAGATGATGTCGATACGTGCGCAACGGACAAAGAGCGCCGATTGTTTTATTACTGGCTATGATGTTATTAAGTTTTATGCCTACAGTCGTCTAGTGGCTAATTGTAGAAATATAAAATAAATACGCTTATCTGTTAATTGACAATAACTGTTTTTGTAATTGTTTTAAAAGGGTAAGTGTGTTAAAGTACAGAGACGCACAGTAGCGGTATGGTATCTGACTGAATGTAATAACGACAGCAATACAAACCTTTAACCGCCCTTTTGCTTGCGTAAGCCTTTAAATTTGGTGTTTTAAATACAAAAATTCAAAAAAAAAACACAGTTTAAAATGAGACTTCAGAAAAAAACATGGGTATATTTATAAATTTGCCATTTGAGGATAATATACCCAATACAATAGGTACAATACATTTCTTTATTGAACACTATAAATCAGTAGGTACAATAAGTTTACACAAAGAAAAAATGCACATAGACAATAGGCTGCGTCATTAAGTAAGAATAAGAATAAGAATCGTTTATACGCTATTCGCAAAAACAGTTTTATACTACAAGTTATGACAAAACAAAATAAATAATAAATTAAAATATAAAAGCAAGTTTTTGCGAAGTCAGCATATTCCCAGCTCGGCATATTTAGTGTTGGGTGTGGGCCAACGCTGGTTTTCCGCTTTGACCGCTTGGCGGCTTCACAAAAGGCGACAATCCAAAAATAATGAGTCATAATACAATGTCAAATCACCACTGAATGGGTTCCAAGCGACGGGCACCGGAGCAGAGGTAGGCCTAAAAGAAGGTGGCGGGACAATTTGGAGCGATTCCAGCCGTACTGGCAACATTTTCCGAAGCCAGAGACGAGTCGGAAGAGAAAGGGGAGGTCTTTGCCCAGCAGTGGGACACTGTATAGGCTATTTAAAAAAAATACAATGTATCTAAAGAACATAATAATAAAAAGAATAAGACAAGCTTAAAAGATTCTTCAGACCGTCATTACTAATAAATAAATAAATATCATGGGACACTTCACACCAATTGACCTAGTCCCAAACTAAGCAAAGCTTGTAGCATGGATACGGCAACAGACATCAACACATGAGACACATCACCAGAGTAGGTGGCGATCTAAGTGTAGGTAGTGGCGGACCTTTCGCCCTCAACGGTTATCTGTGTTCTTTGAGCGATGTGGCCCGCCGATAGCCACTTCAACTTGCATATTCTTCAGTTTTTGGTGAATTTCTGTATTCCGGATTCCATCGCGCAAAGAAACTCGAGCATAGCTCGTGCGACTTTGAGCGTCTCCAAAAGAGAAAAGACCAACAGTCAAGAAACACGTCTCAGAACCAAATTATTATTATGTACCGTAAACAACACGGTATTTGACTATTTTGTATATGTGGTAGGACCTTGTGCAAGGTCCGCCCGGATTGCTACCACCATCTTGCTCGCTAATCCTGCCGTGAAGCAGCAGTGCTTGCACTGTTGTGTTTCGGCGTGGTGAGTAAGACAGCCGGTGAAATTACTGGCACGTGAGGTATCTTAGGCCTCTAGGTTGGCAACGCGTCTGCAATACCCCGGTGTTGCAGATGTTTGTGGGCGGTGGTGATCTCTTACCATCAGGAGACCCACTTGCTCGTTTGCCATCCAGTCGAATAAAAAAAAAATGTTTTATAAATTAAAACTACACAATGCCTGTTATCGAATAGAAAAACAATTTTTAAGCTACCTTTACAAATAACAAAGTTATAAAGGTTTGAAATTCAAGATTAGACAGAGAAAGACATACTGGCATGTGACGTCACACGCCAGTACCGCCATACTTGCTGCATATGCTTTTCTCTATAGAAAAGCGTCTGAGAAAGAGACAGGTATATAGATTTTTCAAAAAATCACTATAAATCCAATTTTCAACCGATTTAAATTTTCTCTTCGCTAAACACTGTCCGTATATCTATATTTTCATAATAATATTAAGATATGGCAAAATCAGGAGTTGTCAAATACCGTATTGTCTAAATAAATGATTTTGATATACTTATCATTTTATTATAAATAGGCTCAGAGTTGCTCAGCGAGCTGTGGAGCTATGCTTGGGGTTTCTCTACGTGATCGATTCAGAAATGAGGAGTTGCGTAGAAGAACAACAGTTACCGACATAGCCAAGCGAATTAGCTCATTGAAGTGGCAATGGGCAGGCTATATAGCACGGAAAACAGATGGCCCTTGGGGCCGAAAAGTTATCGAGTGGAGACCGCGGATCGGAAACCGCAGCGTAGAACTTCCACCAACGAGTTGGATGGATTACCTGGTTAAAGCCGCGGGTTCACTGTGGATGCAGGCCGCTGCCAACCGAAGCGACTGGAGGTCTATTGGGAAGGCCTATGTCCAAATAGTGGACGTCCTACGGCTGAGATGATGATGATGATGATATATCATCACGAACCGGAAGACGATTGACTCCCGCTGCGTAGATTGACGACATCGCGAGATTTTGCGGGCAGCCGGTGGATTGGATGCAAGTCGCTAGGTTGTCGTTCACTATAACGTCAGCTAGCTACAATAAGTAGCTTTATATGTAGTTAGTATTATCGTACAGTCAGACAATACTGTGCTTAAAGCTACGTTTAATTTCCAAATAGTGAATCAAACAGTATTTGTCACAACTGACAGGCATAACCATATGCGAGGTTTAAAAGCTATAAATCGTTGTATGTTAATTCATCGGCTACATGCATAGTCATAGGGTTGTATTTCACTCTATTAATTATATTCCTATTGGTTATAAATGCTGTAGGCATGCAAATAGTAGTTAAGTGATATTTAATTTGAGATGAAAAATAGCATGGTTTTAAATATTATACATTATTATGTAGGTTTTTCCTTGATATTAAAAGTTTATATTTGTAAGTAGGTACGTAAATAGTGTTTTCAAATTTGTAAAATATTTTTTGGGCGCGTCTTTGTATTCTATTGAGATGACACTTGGCATTAATATAAGCAAATAATTAAAACATAGATCATACTCGTCAAACTAAACAACATTAGTACAGCAACTTTTAAAATTAGTTTTTTAAATTTTATTACAGTTTTAAGTTTATTCGAAGAAGCAATGTAAAGAAAAATGCTTGATGTTTGTAGCGTGACAGGCGACGTCAGTTGTGTTCTAGGATGGCGTATATTAAGAAGTATTTAATTTGTATGAAAAAAGGAAAATTCAAAGACTCCATTTTAAATCGCTGAACTAATGTTGTTCAGATTGACGAGGACGATCTATGTTTCAATTATTTGCTCTACAGGCCACACCCGGTATACGTAAGACGATTCAGTAGTCTGGGCTCAGTTGTATAATAAATTTTTGACTTCGAGTGGATCTTCCGTTCTTCTGTTTAAAATCATACCTACTCATTTTTAGATCACCTCAGCACATTTCCCGGTAAGTAAATACTATAATCATTTCAATGCCTTTATTTACCAATCCCATTATTTATAAGACACAACAACTGTCCACTCGTAATAGTATGCGGAATTTAAATAGCCAATCAAAAAACAATATCCATTAACGGACTTGTCAATTATTGATGCAGTTTTAACAAAAGCCCAGTCTGGGAATCCAAAAACAAACGTAATACAGGAACCGTGTTGATATTAACAATTCAATGGGCATTTGTATTTTACCAGCTATTTTAGACATTTTGGGTATACATGAGATGCATAAATTCTAATGTGCCACACATCGTTTTAGTACAACCATGTGTTTCACGTTAGACTCGTATGCTAACGATTTGGCAAATTATTTGTATTGTACTATTGTATAACACTTTATTGCACATATTAAGATATTGAAGTAACAATTTTATGATTTGATTTTGAATTCGGATTTTGTTCCGCGTGCCTTGATTTTAGAGAAGCTCGATATTTCATTTGTCTCGTGATCATGGCGCATGCAACTGTGCCGAAGCATCGAGCTTCTCTCAAATCAAGGTACGCGGAACAAAACCCGAATTTAAATCATAGAATTTTGAATGCCCGCGATAGATTAAAACATTGTAAAGTAACAATTTCCATTGACAAATGGATATACTTACTTACAAATGCGAATTTATTCCATATCGAATGGGATCTCATCCTTAGAACGATTGACAGGACAACAGAAACAAGAGTATCATGAAAAGTTAAAAGAATCGCATTTTTCAACGGGTCATAGTGAAATTTCGAGAACAAGTCCGATAGATATAATTATGTTTTTTTCAAAATGGCGGAGCTGTAATAGTTGAAATCGTCTCGCGAGGCTTGCAGTATCCATACAAAGACACTAGTTTAAATATAGGTTGATGAGTTAAATGCATAATCAACATTATAGAGTATTATGTGATATTTATGCACACTATATTGAGTCAGATATTGGTGCTGATGACTGTACAGTACATATTCATCAAGCGATGTTGAAATGTGTAGGTAAATTGTAATTAAACTTAAATGTATTACAATATTTGAGCCTGCCGCCGTCTCTCTGCAAATGGCATTAAATAACACGGAGTCATCAACTGGCATTAAGTTGTCTATTTAAAAATACGTTAATAGGCTCTGTATCTTTATTAAGCAGTGGAGGGTTAAGGGAATTGCGCAATAAACGAAATGGAATAGTTAACCCTGCGGCGGTTCACACTCAGTTTAATTTAGTTAACCGTTCCGCTGCGCCTGGAGCGCAGCGAGGGAAAGGGTTGAGTAGTGATGTGCATTTATCGATGATTTAATTAAAAATTTAATGATAGTTTCTGTTCCTTTTTTCATTGTTGACAGTGTTCGTGGTCGTCACTTCAAGTTTTAGTAACGTCTCACGATCTGTCGCCACTTGTCTCTAACTAATGCCTTTAATGTTATTTTTATAATGTTATAATTAACCACAAATTTTAAATCAACAGGGTCGTTTTAAGTGGGCAAAAACCAAAAACTTCGATGATTTTTTTACGTAACCACGATGAAACCAACTGAAAGGGTTTGACAAAACATAGATGAATGGTGAGATTTTCTAATGTAGTAAATTACAACTACTAAATGTAAGAGTTCTTATAGTTTCTCGTGTTATCCTAGAAATAAATTTAAACCAAAAACAAAATTGTTTTTAAATTATTTAATATTGCTATTAAGTAGGTACATGAAAATTAGAATTTTTTTCCCATTCACGCTCTTCTTTCTCACGCGCTTCTTCTTTATATTTGACTTTCAACTGCAGTACCTACAGACTTGCATCACTATCGACAACCCATGCAGCAGAGCCCATCCCTAGGCTAGCGTCGTTTTCATCGCGAGCTAATTTATATCGACCTGCGCCCCCCGATATTTAAAAGCTTATAATCGCGATGAAGTGTTGCCCCCGTTGATTAATCGCTCCAGGATTCCGCGGAATTCCGCGCTCGGGATTCCCGGGATTTTGGGGAAATTGTTGCGGCTCAAAATATTGCGCGACGTCTCCGCTCAAATTAGGAAATAAGCTGCCTATTTATAAGGCTGTTGATATTTGGTTATTTGTGTTGTTTCAATGAGGGCTATCGTTTTTTGTCTCACTAGATGGCGCACTGTTGCGTGAGGTTTTTAAGTGTGGCTTTCAGAGTGTTATTACGGGCGTTAAAACAAAGCTTAGATTAAAATCATATTTAAAACACCTTAAAACCGTACCATAAAAGTATCCAGCAACCACAGTGTTGCTAAGTCCCGTTTTGTTCGGAAAAAAAGGGAGGACAAAAGTTTCCGAAAGACAAAACTGTCTCAAAACACAGACATTCATTGCCCCGTAACGCATAATTACCATAATTAATTTCAGGTTATGCAAAATATTCACAAAAAATTTCTTATTATAAATAAACCCGCGTAGCTCACCCAAACACTATGAGATTTGACATTTCGGAGACCTCACGCTACACTAGCGCCTCTAGCGGCGAATTCATTCGCGATAGCCCTCATTCGATAAATAAGGAATTAGTATTTTTAAACCCCGACGCAAAAAGAGTGTTATAAGGTTGACCGCTATGTGTGTCTGTCTGTCGCACCGTGACTCTTAAACGGGTGAACCGATTTGAATGCCTTTTTTTATTTGAAAGCAGGTTTTCTAGCGATGGTTCCGTTGTTTTTGAGATATTGAACTTTGAAGTGGCAATGTCGGAGATTTTCCAACTTTTTGTTGGTTAGGTTATAGGTACCTTTAATTTTTGTTCATATTGCCACTTCTTTACTAAAATTTCGAATTTTTTATGGATTCTTTTGTAGTAGACTGTTAATGTTCCATTAGGTAGATGATATTTTTGTCTATTTCACTAATTATATTGGTTTCGTAATTAATAAGTAAAGTGAACTTTAACGTTACTACATTTTTACGTTGAAATCTATTAATCTGTTTCTTTCTGTAAAAAAATCTCCTACAAAAATTAACATGACCCATTTATGTGCAATCAAATCAGTAATTTTTTTAGATAAAACTAATATTCTAATTCAAACATTGAAATTTAAGAGGAACAGTTTTATAGAAATTCCGACATTTCCAGAACTTGCGCTTATTTCATGTCTCTAATCCTATCGGCTGCAATTTTTGGATTATAATCCGCAGAAATATCGAACGAACACTCGTACAAATGAACCAAATTCCCAATAATACGAGTAACTTCCGGACGTTTTAGTGTGAAGGTGAAACTAACACAAATGCATACATGCGAGCACTGCTAAATGCTTGGGCCGCAGTTCTCACGCGGGCACAGCGCGGGTCGGGAACTTCACACAAACTATTAAATGGCTGCACATGTTTGTGACTCACGCTTTTTCCCTAGTCCACCACGGCTTATTAATAAGGTTTGTAGCATTATGTATGTATGTACTCTTTACTGTACAAAAGAAAATGTAGAAACAAAATACAATTGTCAAAATTTGAGACATTTGACCAGGGGCTAACGAAATTCGAAAATCGAAGTTCATATCGTACCGTCCCTCTCAGTCTCGTGTTAAACAATATAAGCGTCAGCGGGACGGCAAGGTACGATGTTTGAATTTTGCACTTCGTTGTATAGGGCCAGTGACAAGTGAGTTTTGCCCGATTGCTGGGCCACATTAGGTGGGCAACAGACGATCCTACGTGGTAATTATTGCAACGTTACCCAACGCAACGCAACGCTGTCCCATTTCCTTTAAATTATAGGATTTGCGCGTTCAGCTATAACTGGGAGGCAGACGGGCGGTTGGAACGCTTGTTTGACGTTTTTTTTTTAAATAAAGTTTTGTTAAAGTCGGCTAATGAAGGTTAAGTGATATTTGTATTTAAAAGCAAGTCATCAATATAAATGGCATTTAGATAGAATGAATAATGACGTAATTACGTTCAATAATATGTTTAGCTCACCTGCCAAACTTAAGCAAATCAATGTATTTTGATTACACATATCTACTTATTCCTCCATACTCGAACTATGCCACTAATTATATCATGTATATTTTATTTACACTTAAAAAAAAAGCTAATTTTGGTCGAAACGTTCCAAATCGATCCGTCGTTTCCTTTCTGGCCTGTCTCTGCATTGGTAGCCGTCGCATGAAACTTAATCAGGAAGAAAGTGCAAAAGATAGAGACCGGTGAAAAGAGAAAGAAGAATCCTTTACCCAGGAGGACATCAAAACAAAACTTCTCTATAACAACAAAATGTAATCCACAACCAAACACCTCAGCAACTACAAAACTTTGTACATCCTCCGAAAACTGTCGCATTAAATCAAGCAGCCCCTAATTCGAGAAAACCAGTAACAAAACAATAAACGGGCCGCGCCGTTCAGAAATAATCGGAATCAGGCGCATATATCAGTGCTGGCGGTAAATCTCCCGATCTGCCTAACTGAAACATATCGCTGGCGGCTCCAGCATGACGCGAGGATCTTGTGTTACGTCAAAAAAACGTAGTACCTATTTTATTTAATTCTTTTATTCTTATTAACACTGATTTAGTTTCACGAAGCGATAACGATACCTATTTATAAGAAATAATTATATCGGGGTAACTTACATCTTAAATCGAGTTTAGTTTGATATGTTGTCGGATTTATTTCATTGAATATAAAGTGAGTCTCACAGTAGTTTCATGTTCATAGGACACCTATTAAATTCAAATTCAGATATTGATTGCATTTAATGTTTCTCACATTGTCTTTTAATATGTGTAAGTTTTATTTTCTAGTTATATTATTACTATTGGCAATAAAACTAGAATACAATACAATGACTCTTTATTGTTACCAGAAATTTGATTACAGAAAACATAGAAAGAGAAAATTACAAGTTAAGCAATAGGCAGCCATTACTTCATTATAATTTGTTGAAAAAAACTAATTTTCTGAATAAGGTAGGATAAGATAGAATTCACAATATCTCACTTTGAACTTTTATATCGCAATTATTTCAGTTATACTATTTTCTTTACGTCCTTGGCAAGTATTATTTTCAAATCAAAGTCAAAATATTTTATTCCATTCACCATCCATTGATTAAATTTATTTGACCAATAAATGTGATGCCGTCTCTGTTTGTTTTGTTAAAATAGACGGAGACGGCATCACATTTATCCGTCAAATAAAATAAATCAATGGGTGCTGAAACAGCCCCTTAGACTATAACAAACTCATATGAATGTCAAGAAAAATAGCACTAAGTACATAATGTTTTCGTGCTTTATTCCATCTTCAATCCACGAAGCATGCTAGCCCCTCGCATACATGTAGCGTCCCGCGTGTGTTGTAAATCAGTACGTCGTAACCGAAGCTGGCGTAGGTTTGACGAGCTATCTGCTTAAGTGGTAGGTAAGGGAAGGTGTTAGGAAGCAATGTTTCTATCCGACTTCGCACGCGTAAATCATTAGGTTCAGCAGTTGAACTAAAATTTCGGAATTTTAATCAATTTCCATGGGGATTCCTACAAAATATATAGTGGTAGTCATTGGTTGAAATTCGGAGATTTTATTTATTTGACAACAAAAAATGACAGCATAACAGTTAAAGCAACAATGCGCTACCGAAACCAATACCGATTTACATGGGTTCCGTGAGAATATCGAATTAAAAAATAGCCTACGTGTTAATTCAGACAACCAGCTATCAACACACCAAATTTCATACAATAAAGACTTTAAATACATACATATTTACGTACTCTCGTGTGATAGGTTAAAGGGTATTCTCATAAAATTCCTTGACCTTGTTCTTGTTCGCCGAATATGTTAGAGGATCCATATAAAAAAAAACTGATAAATAATTGGGTCGAATTGCTTTATCAGACGGTTTACCAATAATGTTTATTTGATATTTATTATGATGTAATCGAATAACTCAGGGCAGGCAGCCATGTTGGTTGTGCACATGGCCTTGCTTGCATAGTTAGTTGTAATTTGAGTCGGCTGTTCGCCGCCAGACGGCGCTGCAGGACTCGGGCACAACAGCTGCGTTCAGCGTAACGCGTAGGGCTGTGTTGCACGAGACGACACGGTGACCGTCTAAAATAATCTCGCCGGAAGACCAGCGCTGGCTCCACCAAAGGAGTCCGCATTTTATGCTGAGGCGCCATTTCGGGCACGTAAAAATAGTAATATTTTTTTTTTTTGTATTTTGTATTCTCATTTTATTTTATTTTACTTTATTATTATTATGTTTTTGTTATGTATTTATTATTTATATGTGTGTGTCCCGAATAAATCTTTTCATTTTCATTTTTTTCATTTCATTTGATAATATTTTGAGCGTGTTTTAACCGCCCGTCTGTCGCTGCGCAAGCCATAACCGCCGCCCGCGCTGCGCCCGCGCAGCCCACGGTGATCGAGGATTTATCGACGCCTTCACCCGATGTTATAATTATGTGCTATAAGTACCTAATTGTAATCCCAAACACTGGGACCATTTTATAGAGCTGATAAACACCTCTATGATAGACCTATATATACATTTTGCAGGGATTGCATAAATGACTGTGGGAATTATGCATACCCACTTAAACAAAGGTAATACTAAACAATACATTATCACAGTGTTTTACAACCTGTGGTTCGCGACCCTTTGGGGGGTCGCAAAGCCTTTTTAGATATTAGATGCTGGGAAAAAAAAAGTTTGAAAATATTTGTTAAGTAAATGCGTTAGCTAATATTTGTCTCAAAATAAAATACATGAAAAAAATACAAAGGGTAGGGGGGTCGTGAAATATTTATACATACTAAAGGGGTCGTGTCATGAAAAAGGTTAAAAACATTGCTGATTATCAGAATTACTCTTTATTTAAACACCACAAGAATGAGCCGTGAAAGTTCGAGCCAAACGGAAAACTCATCTCTACGAGCCCTATGTCCCTATTGAGGGAGAACATAAACACCATCATCATCATCATCATCATCATGACTATGACAGGGCACACAACACCAACACCGTCCAATAATTCCACCGAACGTTCATCCCAACGCCTAACCTAAACTCGCCTGTAACTGGATCCGAAGACGAAAGTTTTTTTGCTCATGCGGTAATAACATCTCCATACAAATCCCAACCTAACTATAGCCTATAATGAGCAGAGGCGTACTATAATAGTCATTAATAGCAATTCCGAGCGACCTTGGTCCACTGATCAGCCCCGGGCGTAGAAACAGACGAATTGCACTGCCGTTTGTAAAGACCAGTAAACATGCAAGAATATATGTATGTAAACTTTATTGTACAAATGAAAAGAAACAAAACACAATTGACAAACTTTGAGATACTAATAATAATATTTGAGATAAGAATACGAGTAAATAATCAGGAACTAAATAAAGCCAAACATGACGACGACGTGGTCCCTGACTGTTGGTCTGTTGGAAAGGCTCAGAGTCACGCAACGAGCTATGGAGAGAGTTATGCTTGGAGTTTCATTGCGCGATAGAATCCGGAATACGGAAATTCGTCGAAGAACTAAGATCACCGACATAGCTGTAAAAATATGCAAGTTGAAGTGGCAATGGGCGGGCCACATCGCTCGGAGAACAGATAGCCGTTGGGGGAGAAATTTCACGAATGGTGACCGCGAACCGGAAGACGAAGCGTTGGCAGGCCTCCCACTGACGGCTGACTGAGGTGGACTGTCGACATCGTGAGAATTGCGGGTAACCGGTGGATGCAAGTGGCGAGTTGTCGTTCATTGTGGCGTTCTAAGGGGGAGGCCTTTGTTCAGCAGTGGACGTCTTCTGGCTGATGATGATGATGATGAAGAAAGCCAAATACTACTTTGCGACTTGCTTGCTAGCTACAACTATGCGACACATCTTATTTTAAATTGAAAATACAAACTGAAATATAGATGCACAGAAAAACCATAAAAATAAGACCAGCACTGGGAATCGATCTGGGAGTTTCTCGATGAGGGCTACGGTATAGATGTCGCTAGCGTCACTGCTTAAGTGGCTAAATAAGAAACAAACAAGCTGAGATATGAGGTGCATAGGGGAAATTCGTGTCTGTACCGTTGACCAGCAGTGGTGTAGCGGTATAGCACGCGGTACGGAATACCGAGACCTGGGTCGATTCCCTGCTGTTTATTTTCTGGTTTTTCTGTGCATCTATATTTCAGTTTGTATTTTCAATTTACTTAGGTTTTAAGGGATGACCGTAAAAGTCCAAATTTGGAATTGAAATAAAAATACAAAAAGATTCCAAAGAACCAATCTTAACATCTTGTTTTGTTGTTGTTTTGGCTTTTCAAACGAGAAATTCCTGTATTTAAATATTATTTATTTACAATTATTTCTACGAAATTTGCCAAGTAGAGGCTTTCAGGGGCAAACAATCGATTTAGCTTGGTTCTATCCCTGAGAAAGCGCGTGTATTAGAGTTATAAAGATTTTTTGTATTAATTCCACGCGCAATAAGATCAGTATGCAAATTTTATTTCAATAGCTCTGTCATCGGCATGGTAGTTGAGCAGTATAGTGATGGACTTGTGAACTAGACGACTAGAGTTCAAATTTGGACGACCTTAATTTTTTAATTTTAATTTTTGTTACGTCTTTCTTTCAACTAAATACGTTTTTGGATCACCAGACGGAATTCGAACTCGCATACCTGCGGCTTCACGCGCCAGAGATGTCCTACCAACTGGTTCACTACTACTCACTCACTACTGATGTATGCAAGCGATTAAGATTTTCGATTGGTTAGTTAGATTCCCCAGTGGTCCACCTCTGGTGCGTAAAGCCGCTTTAGGTGCGGGTTTGAACCCCACGTTTTCGCTTTTATTGTATTGTATTGTAAACTCTTTATTGTACATAAAACACAACAAAGGCGAACTCATCCCTCAAAGGGATCTCTTCCAGTTAACCTTTGAACGATTGACAGGATATCAGACACAAGAGTAGACACCACAAGTACAATGAAAAGGTAAGAGAACCGAAATTCAAATTAACTCAAAAAAACATTATAAATACACATACATATATAAGTACACAATAATACATATCAAGACAAATAAACTACATGCAAAATACATAATTATACATATACACCACATATACACAAAACAGAACATACAACACTGCCTCTCTCAGCCTTTTAAAAATTGTTCACTGAATTCCTCTACTAGGAATCGCCATACTTGGCCAAAGTCTGCAGTTTTTAAAAACCATAATGTACAAACTTTGGTCATCCCATCTCCTTCCTCCTTTACAACAAAGGCATCGCACAAATGAGACAGGTATATACTCGTACTTCAAAGATTCTCTCGAGGGGTTTTCTGGCGGAGTCAATATTGCATAACAGAACTAGGTATTGTTTCGCGGAGTCAACAGCCGCTGCAACACACGGGCATTTATTGTACGAATTTCACGCTTGCACGTGGGGCGAGATATACTACGAACAGGAGTCTTGGTACTGGGAAATAAAAGGGAGCGTGCCATGGATATTTATTTTGACAATCACTAGAGATAAGTAGAGATTGCAACTCGGTAAACGTAGTGTTAGGACGCCCTCTGGCCAGGTGGAGTGACGATCTACGAAATGGTGCTGGTAGAAGCTGGAAGCGTCGAGTCAAAGACAGGGAGCAATGGCGCTCATTGGGGAACGGAACGCCTATGTCCAGCAGTGGACGGCTATAGGCTGATGATGTTGATGTTGCTGATGGGTGAGTCCGAATCTTAAAATTTCAGATTCAGACCCTCAAGTGGATCTGAATCCCGTATCGGCTTCTTTAAAATCTCATCGACTTCGAGGACTTACTTACTAGATCGAGTGGCTCACGATCGACGATTGCTAAATACATGTACTAGGCTGCCGTCGTGCAGTCCCACTCGCGCTAATCCTTCTCATTCTAAGAGGAGGCCTGAGCTATGGGACGTATATTTTGGCCGAGATGATATGAGATGATGATTTGCTAAAATGAATTTCAGAACACTCGTAAAGCATACCACAAATCGTACAGCGTTTATTAAAAGTATCAAAACCTCTCGACCCTAGTAAAGCGCATCCCTCGACCACAGATCGCGGGAAGGGTTGCACACAGCTTTCGCCGCGCTTGTCATCGCGTGCGCATCGTGAACGACCACCCTGTAAACAGACTACACAATCACTACAGTATGACGCGTACAGACGACGCGACACAAGGAACATCACTAAAGAACTTTTCTACTCTGTGGTCGATTTTGAATTTAGTGCGTGTAGTGTGTACAATTTCAAAAGCCACCCTTTTCGTCACGCCGCGAATAAAAATACTAATTTTTTCCAACAATGGCTGCTGCTAACTAGTTTCTAGTGTAAACAAATTGCTCCATTCTTGCACTTTTGGCTTTGAGGACGCTTCATTTGGAAGTGAACTGTCAATATTTGCATGACTGCGACTGCTCTAGTAAGCATTTTTGAATGACGTTTTGATTTTTGTAGGGTGCTTTGTTGTTTAAAAATTGTTTTCAATATTGTTTTTCCTTTACCTTTATATAGGAACGATATTCCTATTATTTTACTGTTTTTCGTTAATTTTATCGAATTGAATAGGTTAGTTACATTACCCAATATAATATTTCATTAGCGAAATACTACATACATACATAAAATCACGCCTCTTTCCCAACGGGGTAGGCACTAGGCAGAGACTACATCCTTCCACTTGCTACGATTCTGGCATACAACTCTCGCTTCCTCTACATTCATGAATCTTTTCATGCATGCACGTCGGCGTCAGCGTTAGCGAAATACTAAACTACAGAATCGCTGTTTTAATTTTTTATTGAATCTACATGTATTTAATGTCAACGACAAAGCGTTTACAAGTAGAGGTATATATTGCTAAATCACTTCAAAGGAGCAAATATAAAATTGCTGAACACGTCAGCAACACGTTTAACTCCGCAGGGTGACATTTTGCTTAGTCTTTAAACGGGCAATTCTTTTAGGTATATTTTATTTACTTTCGGGGATCGGAAGCAGCTCTAACGATTTCAATGAAATTAGCTATGTAGAGGCTTTCGAGAGTGAACAATCGATCTAGCTTGGTTCCATCTCTGGGAAAAGGTTTACTAATATTTCGGTGAATAACTGTTTCATTTCGAAACTTTTAATTTCCCATAATTATAGCCAAAGTTACAAAAATAAAAAATATTTTTTTCTTTGGGGCCGTATGGATATCTTTTCCATTGACTGTAGGTACAGCCAACGTAGCGAATGAACATTGATCAAATGGAAGTTTACGAACAAACAGTGAAACTGATCACCGCTTACCAATACAAATAGACAGGCCATGCTTTTGCTAAGAACGAAGAAAAAAATTTAACCCTTTTTCGGACACGTCCATTCGCCAACCACAAGCCTCAAATGAGCCAAAATAATGAACACATGTACCACAATTCGCAACACTTCGATAAATCACAATTATAAGTAAGACTAGGTAATTTTAAAGCCGTAAGCGAGGGGCGCCAACCGCCATATGCGGTCAATTCCGCCCACTGTTCTCCTAATCCTGTCACAACGGCTCAACAATGACTGTTCCAATGAGAAAAGAGACTTTCTGAAACTACATTGCGTGTTTTATTCGCTAACCAATGAGCGGTAAGCGGTTTGACCGTGCGATGGATAGCGAAAACACTCGCCGCGTCGCCGGTTACTCATAGTCGCGGTTGGGTCGTAATGGAACACATTTTGTAAATGTTTAACAAGGTTATTTAATTCCGTCGATATTGGATTTATGAGCGTGACGCGTTCAAAACTCTTGCGCAAATATAGCTTATAATTTATTGGGTTTGTTTGTGGTTGGACTTGGGTTATTGTTACTAGACATATACTTTAGAACGAATTCACTATATAGTGACGAATGAACTGAAAGCTTTTTTTAAATAAGGAGCATTTAGTGTTGATAATTTTGGCACAAAAAAAGTTTAATGTCCTAAATAATAAATGATCGCCAAAATCAGACCTCCATATCAATATTTTACACATAAAACAGTTTGCTTTTTGTTCACACTTTAAAAATTAAAATTTCAAAAAGCGTAGCATCTATTCCGACTTTACGGTATATCTTGAAAAATAAGGATGATTCAAGCAAATGAAGTTTGCATTCCATCCCATTCTACTCGTAGATAACCTAACCAACTAAAAGTTGGAAAGCCCCCGACTTTGTCACTTCAAAGTTCAATATCTTAAAAACGGCTGAACCGATTTTGATAAAACATGTCTAAGAACCATCGCTAGAAAACCTGCTTTAAAATAAAAAACCCGTATTCAAATCGATCCACCCGGTTACGGTGCCACAGACAGACTTAGCGGTCAAACTTGTAACACCCCTCTCTTTGCGTCATGGGTTAAAAAATTAAATTCAATTGGTCATGTTAATTGTCCAGACACTTTATCTATTAAATAATATGACTTTTCAATCTGTATATTACGTTTTAATTCTATTTTTCACTTGATAATCCTGTTTTTTTTTAAAGAAATTTGGCATTTTCTGCAGCATTTTTAATACTTTCATGCCATCACCCTAGCCGCCGCTCAACCCGCGCAGCCGGCAGTCACAATCCTCCCAGTGAGTTAATTAAGCATCAGGAAACAATAACGCAAGGGTTGGCAGCATTTGTGTCAATACACGATTAGACGGGCTCTGCGGTTATTGTTTGGCTTCGGGACTAGCTGATGTTTGCAGGAGCATACGATGCACACCCTCAATCTGGAAATGGTTTATACAATAGAAATCAGTAATTCAATGACAGTCTATAATATAAAAGTGAACCGCCAGAACGGGACAAAAAAACGAGACAGAGCAGGATGGCGCTCTACAACACCATTTTGACACGTTTCTCCCAAACAACGCATTATATCTCTGGAATTTTAAAGCAATTCGATTCTTTGACCGCGAAAAACTTGAGAAAATATGATATTGGGTGTGTACATTTTGTATATTAAGCAAAATAAAATTACAAGTTCGATTTTCGAGCCAAAAACATGCGATCTATTATCTATGCCAATGTTGCCATTCAGGGAAAAAGAAATCTATTCATTATCCTGCATTGCAGTCTGTAAATCTCTTTACCCATTCATTGCCGCGCCAGATTACGCTGGGCTTTAGAGTCATGAAATTTGGTATGTAGATAGCTGGATGTCTGAAATAACACATAGGCTATTTTTATTCCAATATTCCCACGGGATAGTTGTTCATAACACTCACCTCAATGAAAATTACGATATAAATTTTGGGATTTCCCACAGGAATTTTTTAAAATCCCGGAATTTCAATTGTAACTACCTGAAGCCAGAAATAGCTAGAATAGTTTACGCGTGCGAAGCCGCGATTAAACTCTAGTTTTAAATAATTCTGATATCACATAATTTTCGATTAAGGGGTCATTATATTTAAGAGAGAGGCACATTTTTGTTGACATGGTAGAAGTTTCTGTTAAGTATAGTTTCCAGGTTATCTAGCAGAAGTACAGGATATCTAAAAACTATTTAAAATAAAATTAATAAATGTAAATTGTGTATTATTTTAAGTTTGATGTCTGATGTCGAAATAAAGTATGTCTATGTCTAAAATGTCATCAAATCTGCAGCTCATTCCTAGAAAACGGTAACCACGAAAATTAGGTGGTTGAAACATTCGAATGACTCTAATGGCATGGAAACTTTTTCAATTTACAGATAAGTTACGCAATCTGTAAATGAGCGAGTGTATTGGAATGAATTAGATATAATGAATCAGATAAACCACATATATTATAGAGATAAACCGTCCCAACGCTCAATATCACAATACATAATGACACATTTCGCACACCGCTACTACATAACATAACATAACCGTCAAAAACACCTGAACGACAACAAACTTACATCATCTTTCTTATCTACCAAACGTCATGAAAATTGAAACTTATCGTACCCATTTAAAACCCATACGAAGTTTGAATCATCAACAAGCGAGCGCGGTTCGTGGGCCACCGCGTAATGCGATAACTTTGCAGTTTACGAGCTACAACCGTTTACCATGCGAGCTACAACCGTTTACGAGGCGCGCTAATGTTGCTTGTTTTTGTTCTGTCGAATGAGAAATGTGTGTGTTTTGATGCGGAAAAAAATGAATTGATTGGCTTCAGTTTACGTACCGTACGTAGCACGTCTTATTCGAAGTCAGAAGTGTCCTGTGCCCTCTTAAGGCAGTAGACGATATTTTTAAAAACCGGTCAAGAGCGTGTCGGACACGCCCGAAATAGGCCCGCAGCCATTATGAAACAAATAAGTTATATTTTAAAAAGGATTTCGTATTTTGTACGGAATATTCCAAGTTTATAATGATTATGAGGATAAAAAGTTTGCCCAGACTTGACAAAATCACACATTGTTTCATTTAAAACTGTCACAATTTTCCATCTAAACTACAGCATGCATACACCAATACGTCTCCCATAAACAGAAACGCCGCAGTCTCCCTGCAGGCATGGAATTATAAACCGTGACGTCCCATGATGGATGGGCCCGCGACGTGACCCGACGCTCGGCTGACGCCATTTTTCACACATCCCTACGTTGCTAAGTGACGATTATTATGTCAGGAACCAAAGGCGAAATACTCGTGAAATTATCAGAGTAGCAAAACAATACGGGCTTTACAAAATCCGTCAATCATAACTGGTGCTGTGGCCCCGCAATCTATAGCTAATCGAGTTTTATTCCTAATGTGAAAATCTGGCTTGAAAGGGCTTCATACAACAACAAGCTCCCTATATTGTGGCTCGAAGAGCTTTTTATCTGGTGGGTTGTTCGGTCAAATACCTACGTAGTGAACTTTAAAGGTCTACAAAACCACAATTATTGTATCTAGGCGGGGGGAGCGTCTTCATATAGTTAGTATTCTATTGACCTGCAAGAAGCGGTTTGCTTCATCTTTCCCAATGCAAAGCTCTACTGCTTTCAACAGCTGAGGAGTAGAATTCGCTCTCATCGTCAATATTTCCAGATAGATACAACCTAAGGCTCTTCAAGGGTAGAGTGAATAGGCAGTTACCGAACTAGTGAGATATACTTTTGAACTTATCTGCGGTTTTTATCAAGTGAGGGGTCAATCACGGGTCAAGCTTTGATTTATAAAATAAATGAAAGATAGTCAATTACGGAATTAAACAAAAGTTAAGGCCTACAGCACAAGTATTAATAGGAACAACTTTAATTCATGTTGAACTCCTCAACAAGTACAACTACCAAGTGGTAGTTGCAAGTGCCCGGTCTATTTTTTAAATACAAATTCCGAAAAATATTTTTAGAGTCCTTCTGTAACAAACAGCACACCTCGCGTTACGAATGTTCGAGGGTCGCAAACCGCAACAGTTGTGAGTGACGCCGCGGTTTATTAGACCGCGGGAGGGGGACATTTTGTACAATTATTTGAAGACAAATGTTTTGTTGACTTCACTGTGGATCAGAAATGAGAAAATCCGCCGAGGAACAATTAGGTTAAAATCTTAAAGAAAACGAAGACCAAGGGCTACGGATTAGCCCGAAACATGTCGAGCTAAACTCGATTTAAGACGTGAGTTATCCGGGTCAATATATGAGAGAGAGAGAGAGAGAGAGAGTAATTTATTGAATCAGGCGTTACTTTGCGGAGGTCCATATCAATGAACTAAAATAATTTCCTTGCTCACCCGCGACCTTACGATAGCTAAGCTATAAAAGCATCTATCACCACCACCACACTACTAGTGTGGTGTGGTGATAGATGGGTTTGTGTGATTTGTGTGTGTTCTTACAGTGTGGAGGTGGAGGAACTGCATGAACACGCATATTTTGCATAAGCTTAGCTATCGTAAGGTCGCGGGTGAGCAAGGAAATTATTTTAGTTCAGAGAGAGAGAGATTTATTTACACATATTCGATACACAGAATAAACACGTTAGGAAGAAATAATAATTTAAAAAAAAGCATCGAATTGTAGAAATTGGGGCCCACTCAGCATAATGTTGCGGCAAGCCACAACGCTGTTTTTCAGTCGGTTCAACTGGCTATGTAAATAGCAGCCTAAGGTATAAAATATACCTAAACTTGGAAGATTCCGTATAAAATACGAAATCCTTAGAAAAATATGAATTAATTTTTTCGTCATGGCTACGGAACCCTATTTCGGGCGTGTCCGACACGCTCTTGGCCGTTTTTTTTCTGATAATATAACAGACGGACTAAAGGACTAGAATTTTTAGGACACTGCTATTACGTCCTTGGGGTTAGCTGACGTTAGCCCAACGTATAAAACAAGAATACATAAAAAAAAATAACTTTTTTTTTAAGCATACATGCCACTAACGTAGCACAAGAAGTGTCATAAGAAGTAATGAAGATAAAAATTGACGCATCTAAGGCTAGGCGTACACAAACCGCTTTTTAATTTTCTCGTAAAAACCGTAAAGCCAGCGCTAGGGCTAAACAGATAACTCCTCGAACCATTAACGGAGCTAATTGTGAACGAGTCTTCCGCCACCGGCTTGCAGAACAACTTAAGGACATGCGCAGACGAAACGCTCAAAAATGCTGCTTAAGATGCATATATAAAAATGTATGCGCAATCCTTGTCGCTTTGTATTTTTGATGAACTATTTTTTTTTTGCAAACTATTTTCCAATAATAGATCATTTTTATCTGACATAATACATATTGTATTCTATTTTATTCTATTGTAAACTGTAGAGAACTGAGTTTTAGGTTATCTACTACTCTAACAGGGTAAATAATTTTTATTTTTATTGGTTGCATAGAAGTAGCTATCATAAAGTCGCGGGTGAGCAAATAAATTATTTTTAGTTCATTGATACGGACCTCCACAAAGCAACGCCGCAAATTTATCATTAAGTACCTCACGGGAACTATGCAATTATTTTCTTCAGTTAGGTTTAAAATGTATGTGTGCCAAATTTTATGCAATTCCGTTTAACTATTTTTGTATGATGGGGTGACATCTGGTTGCGTGGTGTACGGTTGTGTTGCTCTTAAGATGAGCTCTGGTTGAGTTAGAAACGGTCATGTAGTGTGGTAGTGGTGATAGATGAGTTTGTGTGATTTGTGTGTGTTCTTAGTGTGGAAGTGGAGGAACTGATTGAACACGCATATTTTGCATAAACTTAACTATCACAAGGTCGCGGGTGAGCAAATAAATTCTTTTAATTCATTGATATGGACCTCCGCAGAGTAACGCTTGATTCAATAAATTATTCAAACTTTTTCATTAATAACATTAAATATTAAGTGCCTGTCAGGATTAGTGTATTCTTATATTAGAAGTTCATCTTGAAATTGATACTACTGCCCGTCTTAAACACTGGAATCCTAGCATCCGTCCCGCTCCGTCCGCGCCCGCCCTAAGACCTCCACGTAGCACACCGCAATCGGCACGCAGCGATTTTATCGTCCATGACCGAGGAGATTGCTGCTTTTAAAAAGCGCACTTTAATTTTGGGCGCCTCTAGCCTGGACGCGCTCGTGCGTGCGAGACGCGTATTTACTTTATGAGCTATTAAAGTTTTTGCGGTCGGAACGGCCAGTGTGCGGTGCGCCTGTTTTAATTGTATCATTATTATGAGTAGGTTATAAATTTACAGGAAGTTTTAAAATCAATTGAAGACCAGCTGGAAGACCAGCGCTGGCTCCACTAAAGGAGTCCGCATTTTATGCTGAGGCGGGACCATTTCGGGCGCATATATATAAGTATACATTATTTTATTTTTTTCTCTTTTTTAATTGTGTTTGTGTCCCGAATAAATCTTTTCATTTTCATTTCATTTTCATTTTCAATTCAGAATGTTTCCGAAGATGATTGAGTTAGTTTGACTTAATACGCCTGTAATGGATTTCCATTGGAATTTTGAATCAAGATGACAATGTAGTCACGGCTTATAAACGGTTGTGTCTTATAACTTATAATAACATAGTATATAATTTTTCATGTTACTAATGGAAACGGCATCTAATACTTTTAAATAAACGGCTCCAACGATTTCGATGAAATTGGTATGTGAGAGTTTTCGGTGATGACAAATCGCTCTAGCTTATTATCGAGTTTTAGCCCGAGCAAAGCTCGGTCGTCCAGGTACTATAATAAACGTTAGATAAAGCTTTGTGTGGCTCGCGTTTCTTGTGATGAAAAGAGCTACTTCCATCTGCTAAAAGCTATCCCAGTGAAAAGTATTGCTTCTTGCGTCCTGTCCAATGTTCAATCAGTACCTCTACTTCTATTCGTAGATTAGCAAACTTCTTTTAACCAATCGAAACAAAACAGTCACTAGAACTACATTGCGTGCTATGTCTATCCCTCACAAAACGATCGCACCTCAGCCCCGCAACGTAACGCATCTTCCAGCATTCTACCTCCAAGTGTACAAAATCAAACCACCCCTGGACATTGATTTATCGTATCTTTATTTGATTCGATATCACCAGATACTGACGGCCCCCTCGATAGCACATCATTATGAGGTAACTATTCTGTTACGTTGCGTATCAAATAGTTTCCTTGTTTGCGGGGTCTTGTGATATGAAAACAAGAAGGTGGGGGAAATAGGGGGGCGTTTAGTAATTGCATCAAAAGAAGGATGTTAGTGACCCGGCCTCTTAGTACATCTTATACCTTTAAACGAACAATTCTTGTATATCCATAGTACCTAATATTATTCATGCGAAAGTTGTGTGTTTGTGTGTATGTTTGTCCGTCTTATGGATCGACGTCATTTTTGGCATAGAGATAGTTTATGGGCCAGAGAGTGACAAAGGCTACTTTTTATATCGGAAAATCCTCTTCCTCTCTTCCCCTCGATGTTTCCTTCCAAAATTGTTTTGAAGAAGCCGTCATGTCGTACTTTTACCTTTAACTTTTAAATTTGAAGATCTTAAACATGCCACATATTAACACGCTCATCTCTACATGATCGTATCAACTCCTAACAAACTTCGTCCCTGTAGTGTGAGTATCCCGACCGCTCCCCTCGCATTCTTTCCCGTCCAAATAAATTAATACTTGTCCCGGAGCTTGTCAAATTAATTTCTCCTTGAGACTATTTGCCCGCAAAAAAGTTCCACGGATAGCCATTACTCAGCCTAGTTTGGGGAACTGCCGATATATATTGTCAGGAGGACTATTTGTAACTGGTCGTTTTTTTTAATACCTACTGCTTTTTTGTATTGATTATAGATGGGATAAGTCAAAGAGGGTCATAATACCAAGTTTTGGGAATCGTGTTACTTTGTTTACTTTGTTCGTATCTTGATATTTGATTTTTCGGTTACCTCGGTCATTGGAAGTCATGTAGATTTATGACTTCCAATGACCGAGGTAACCGAAAAATGCCTATCTAGTTAAGAAGTCAGTCTGTAACGAAACTCAAATCAAAGAGTCAAATGCTCAAAAAATGGGTTTCTGCCGATACGAGTACACATAGATAAGAGCTTCAGGCTTTAATCACTTTTGTACGAGGTTATTGAGAATTTTTGGCACCGACGGCTCCGTCCAGAGTTGACCAGAGATGTGTAGTGAGGAATCTATTCTTTATGAATCAATAGAAACGCTTCATTTACCTCGCCTCGCTTCGCTTAGCTGTTTCCACAGCCACTGATGTGCACACACACACACACACACACACGTCATTACTCGCAACACATGCTCGCACATCTTTGGTGGGAGTGCAGCCTAAACGAGCGTCGTCTGAGCCTAAATAACCTAACCAACTTAGAAAAGTTGAAAACCCTGACATTTCAAAGTTCAATATCTCAGCTGAACCGATTTTCATCAAACAGCATAGGCCAAATGTCGTGAAGCGACAATTTAAAAAAGAAAAAGACAGCCTAACCTAACAACCAAACAACAAAAATAAAATGGAACAACAACTTTATTCAAAATTGAAAAAAACTATTTACAACAATTTCATAAAAAAAATGTGAAGTGGTGACAAGTGAGTGGGTGAGAAGGTATGTACGTGAGTTTGGAAGTTGACTGACAGAGATCGCACACCGATGATCGAAGAGATTGCAGACACCCGCGCTCGGTGGAGGTAATGCTCGACGCGCCTGGAGGTAGCGCTCTACGCGCCTGGAGGTAGCGCTCTACGCGCCTGGAGGTAGCGCTCTACGCGCCTGGAGGTAGCGCTCTACGCAACTGGAGGTGGCGCTTGCAACGCCTGGAGATGGCGCTCGCAGCGCCAGCAGATGGCGCTCGCAGCGCCTGGAGATGGCGTTCGCAGCGCCTGGAGATGGCGTTCGCAGCGCCTAAATGGCGCTCGCAGCGCTAGGAGATGGCGCTGGCACCCTGGCAACTGCGCAGAACAGGCAACGCAAGGAAAATAGCTTTCACGTGAAAACATCGCATTGAAATAGGTCCATTTGTTTGAGAGCTAGGGCGCCACAGTCAGACAGTTCTAGGACACCCCTCTTTTTGCGTCGGGGGTCAAAAAATAATTTCTTTAGAGAACTTTATTATTAGTTTAGTCACTCGCATGTTTTGATGACGAAACTTTTTGCGGATATTTTGAGCAGCACGGCAATTTAATATTTTACAAGTATGGCTTTCTTATTTCCTTGACCCCCGGATGGCTCAATAAATAAGCATTCAATTAACAATGGCGTGTAATGACGGGGTGTGCGGTTTAATTGCAGGCTTTGCGGCGTCACCACGGCCGCACAAAAGGTGGCCCAGGAGTTACGATGCACTCAATGGAAAAAAATAAAATTTGATTAAACATTTTTTTAACTGTTTCTGTTTTTGTGTTTCTCGTTTTTATCAAAAATATAAAGAGTCTGAGACTGGTCTGAGTGGAAAGCCTTGGGGGAGGCATATGTCCAGCAGTGGACGTCTTATGGCTGACATGATGGATAAAGAGTCCTTGGTTAAACTGAGTATTAAGAAAATTTTAAACAAAAATTTTCATTCATCTTTAATATTTTACATCATACTAACATGACTTGTCATTTACATTACTAGAAGATTCGGTCGCCAAAATTTGATAAAATTACCCATCAGCAATGTGTGTATATTTCTAGACGTAACACATCAGTTGAAATATTTCTTCCAGTTTTTTTTTTGTTCAATTAATGTATTTAAATTAGTCTTTACTTTACAGATCTCTATAATCTATGAGCAAAATCAAATAGCAGGTGAACAGTTTTTTTAAAAGACCTCGAAGTTGTTTTTATTAACCCCCGACGTAAAAAGAGGGGTGTAATAAGTTTGACCGCTATGTATTGTATGTCTGTGTGTCTGTCTGTCTGTGGCACCGTAGCTCTTAAACGGGTGAACCGTTTTGAATGCGGTTTTTTTTTATTTGAAAGCAGGTTTTCTAGCGATGGTTCTTAGACATGTTTCATCAAAATTTGAAGTGACAATGTCGGGGTTTTCGAACTTTTTGTTGGTTAGGTTATTAGCAGAATGTTTGCTCGACAAAATGTCAAAAATGTTATAAACGCAAACATTTTCGGTTACCTCGATCAAACTGAAACTGTAAATGCATTCGAAGAGATTAATCGGTTGGGTAGGTTAATAGGCGGCGACACGGAGCAGTCCGTAGCATATTCGACGCATACCAAGAGATGTCTTAGCATCCGATTTTTAAATTTTTATTAAAAATCCTACTCAAAATTCAAACCAAACGTTCTCTTCGTAGCTCCACACAATGGCGGCGGGCGGAAACAAAAAGTCGCCTCACACGAAGATATTGTTCCGTCCACGTGTCCGCGACGCCGCTGATTGCAGGGTATGGGGGGTTCGGCTTGAGGAATCAATTGATAGTGCGCCGGCGACGGCGATTAACGACGGTTAAGACATGGCAAGGGAACACCACGACAAAATTTGACCAGCCATGGCTTATAGACACATTACCCTGTTTCCCGCGTACTCCATCTGCGTAGAATTCATTTATCGATATCCCGTGGGAACTATGCAATTTTCCGAAATCATAACGATCCTATGTCCTTCCCCGGGACTTAAACTATCTGTTAGTATACCGAATTTCATCTAATTCGGTGCAGCGGTTATAGACCATGATGAGGTAGCAAACAAACAGACTTACAAACTTTCGCATTTAAATATATTAGTGAGAAAACGAAGTGGGATAAGATAGATAAAACGTTTATTTGGTGCTGCAAACCACACAATTTAGACTACAGAAATAAAAAGAAGCATCAGTCTAGCACTAGCTTTTTGCCCGCGACTCTATCTGAGAAGAAGAACGAAGAACTAAGCATTTTTTTCTGGATAAGAACTATACGTATGTCCTGCTTACTTAGGGTCACAGATTATTTCCATATCAAATTTCATCTAAATCGGCATAGTAAATATATTAGTTGAATAAGTTCACATCGACAGACATAGTTATTTTAGCCTTTATAAATTCGCGATGTTAGTTACACGACAATACCGACTGAATACATGTAACGTTGAAGGATAATAAAATAAAATAAATAAATGAATATCATGGGACACTTGACACCAATTTACCTAGTCCCAAACTAAGCAAAGCTTGTACTATGGATACTAAACAACTAAAGCTTTTACCAAAATAACCACAAATCCAAAAAAATAAACAAGCACAAGTTATCGACAACGATACCACACCTACAAGCCCCTTGGTTTATCCATAAACACATTTTGTCACGACTCTAAGCCCCGATAAGATCGCTTCGCTGATTGTCATTGTTGTGAACGGATTGATTTATCGATCGTAATGACGTTCTGATTTCAAGTCATCATTGGGTTCGGAGCTCCCTAGAGATGCCACTGTAAGCATCAGCAGCCAGGTCATGTTTGTATAAATTGATGAGAACATCAACAAGTATGAAGTGGAACAACCCATGATTATTTGCAACTTTCTGTTAAAAAATACCAAAAATGTTGGTCTCTTAACAAGTTCTTTTCTAATTATAAAATTGTCTTTGTTCCATTACTTTCCTGAGTTATAAAGTGGCCTATGTTAGTCAAGTTCGGCATAGCTTTTCTACTAACGAAAAAAAATGATGACTAAAGTTGCTACGGAGAGTACAAACAATAAGAAAGTTTACTTTCCTTTGTGTATTTTAACATACTCGTAGTTAAAATTACATAAATATACAAATGACTCTGTCTATACTTAATGTATATTTACCCACATTGTAATTGTTTTCTGTATAATAAAAACGCATTTAACAATTTACAAATAAAAATAATGAAACTATACTCCTTTTAACAGCGTTTATTTCAATTTAATACAGCCGCCTTGTATCTACGCATCAAGTATTAAGATTCAATAGATATTGTTGAGCATCTCTTTCATATTAGAACCCAACAAAACTCCATTGGTATTAAAAAACCATTGTGGCTCGTGTAGCTGTTTATCGGACACCATCTTCATCACTCGGTACTTGTTGCGATGACTCGTCATTTACAACATCTAATTCACCAACCAATATAACACCTTCAACTTTGAACTCCTGAGTTCAAATTCGAAAGACTAAACTGAAATCTGTACACGTTAAAACCATTTTAGAATTTACATGTGTTGAAATTTCAACACGTCGTGTGTTTTGAGCGATAAGAGCTAGTTTCAAACGGAATTGGTTTTCGTGATAGTAGAATTATCGATGTTTAGTACATTGTGGCACATAATGTATACGTCAATAAACGTTCATGCGGTCCATTCATGAGCGTAACCATTCATGTATTCGACTGATTTTTGATTTGATTGAAAGATGGCTCATTCATGGTTTGATTTTAAAAACCAGAACGGCCTAGCGTTAAATGTTGTAGCGGTTATGAAATATGAACCGTGTCACAACAGAACGAAAAACGTGAATCTTACCTAATACAAGAAAATTATGTAAAATGGTGAATCAACAAAAAAATTAAACCGCCGAAAAAAATAAAAAGCAAAAAAATATACCTTTTTTATTCAACCTTAATCTAGGTGCCAGTTTGAAGTCGGTGCCCCAGCTCGAGCCAGGAGTGATAGAAGCCCACCAGGTAGACGACTAATAAGTAGGTCCACTCTAGGCTAGTGCTGAGGCACCGACTTGCGTCGTGCAACAGCCCGCCGGAAGACATAGCGTTGGCAGGCCTCCCACTCCAGGTGGACTGGCGACATCGTGAGAACTGGAGGCAACCGGTGGATGCAAGTGGCAAGTGTCGTTCATTGTAGCATTCTAAGTTAAAGGCCTTTATTCAGCAGTGCACGTTTTCCAGGTGATGATGATTATGATGACATAATTAAGTAAATATACGGTAGCTCACCTTGTTTACAAATTTAGAATAAGGCAAAGTAACAAAATCGATTGTGTTGCCTCGTGTCGGCTCTGTCGCTTCAATTTATCAACGCTCGTTAACTCTTATTAAAATTAATAATGGCGGGACGTCGCCGCGCGTTAGGATAACGTCGCCGAATCGTTATTATTGTGTACCTAACTTTATTCGCTAGACTACTGCGGCTTTGCTTGCTTAAACCGACAGCTGAATCGGAATACTAGGATTCCAATTAATTTCCGTGGTGATTCACAAAATTTCAACGTGAAATGAAGACTCATTTACATTGTCTGAAGTTCACTCGTGCAATTTATATCTGTAGTTATAGCGGTTAAGATTTTGAATGTTTACAAGGGTAAATCTCTTTCACGACAATATCGGTATAAAAAGTACAGGTGGAAATACAAGAGCTGACACGAATGGATTCAACGAAAGTAATGTCACTTAGATATTTTTGTAAGAAAATAATAATAATGATAAATAATTAAACCATTTATTGCGGGCACCCGTGTAGTGTCGGGTTAGAATTACACCTCTCCATTTCTTCCGTGGATGTCGTAAGAGGCGACTGAGGATCTAGGTTAAGGTATACCGTAAGCGATAGGCTAGCAACCTGTCACTATTTGTACCGTTTTTGTCAAACTAAAACCCTAACACTGCTAAAGGTGGCTCCGAAGCGGTAACGTTTCGTGTGCTCTGCCTACCCCATTTGGGAATACAGGCGTGATGTTTGTGTGTTTGAGATTGCGGGCAACTTGACTCATACAATAAATACCTTGGAGACTAACATTAATATAATCAATATAATATTTAAAACTAAATTTGAAATTTAAAATGAGTTAACCGAACAACGACTAAACTGATAGTGTCTTTTCCAACCTCGACATTGGCGGAATCATCCATAGTATCGATGGAGCTATACTTTCAAAAATGGAATTGATTAAAATTATATTATTAAAATTAGTTAGCGTGACCCCGTTGACTCACTGTCCCTGCCTAACATCACATTCATCTGCCAGAATATGACAGTTGCATGACATTTTCATATTTGTGTGTAACGTACCAGTATTCAAATAGGTAACACGGATACTTTCGTTCACTCATTCAATCCATTCGTGCTAGCTCTTGTGGATGATGGACCTGTATCCTATGTATTCATCAGACACCTAGCAATCTGCATGTAAAATTTTGTCCAAATCAGTTCAGCCGTTTTAGTGTGAAAAGTAAGAAACGCACGCGGATTACCCGCAGTAGTTCCTTTAGTTCTTTTTTTTCATACTAATAATTCTCTTTCTCTGTATTGCCAAAGGAACTATGTATACACAAACTTTCGCACTTATAAGTTACATGGAATCATACATTTTTCCGTGATATAAACTATGCTATGCCGTTCTCAGTGCTTAAAACTAGCTCCATACCGAATTCCATCACGATCGGTTGAGTTTTTTGGGCGTGAAAGCGTAAACAAACATATTCACTTTCACATTTAAAATATTATTAAGAACAGGTTATGCTCACTTTCATAAACATCACCTTGAACTTTAACCGCAAAATCCTAAGCAGTAAACCCACCCATAACATAACTAATGTTGCCATGAAACGTGACTTCAAAATCATGCAATAGACTCAATTATCTTTAACTCGATATTTCGTGCAAACAGAATATAGATACCATTCCTTTAGCGTTCTGTTATGTCATTTCATGTTTCCACTACATTCTGGGCTATTCTGTGCATTTCTAATCAAAGTATATTCTGCTCGTAATTGCACCCGATGTTTATCCCAAATCTAAACAGCCATCCAAAATAGCAACAGTAACAAATCGCCTTCAATAAATCCGATCATTATCTCAGCTAAGTTGATCTCGTTTTTGAAAAATAGCAGTTTCGTAGAAGGCACTGCGAGAACCGCCATTGTGATGTGACTGGCCAATAAAATCTTGACTGATGGATGGATAGCTTTTTATGCGTTTAATTTTGATAGAAATAAAGTCAAGCGTGAAGTGTTTTTGGCAATAAATATTGTATAGGTGGAAATATAATCTTCTTCCATTTGAAAGCCAAGCGAAGTATGAAAAAAGATTGTGAGTGTTCCTTTATTAATTATTCCCGGAGAATATTTTTATGTACTACGATATAATTTAATTCGGTGGTCGTACTGTGATAATGCCAATTTTCGGTATATCTTTTCAGTCTTATTAAAAGAACCATATGCATAGGTAGTTTGTAAATATGAAATAATTATCTGAAATTTATACGTCCCAAATTTGTAGTCAAATTGCAAAAAACTATGAGTATAAAACAAAACCACGGTAGGTGGAAATGTAATCTTGTAAAAAAGCATTCATTGTGCAATTCAGTATACCGGTGACAAAGTGTGTGTTGTATATTGTCGATATGGACATCGTTACAAGCCCAAATGTTTTGTAATTTTCTAAGATTAGAAATCAATTTTTGACCACATACATTATTTGGTATAACTTTGGGCATGTGGGCTGAGTGAGTAGCCGAGGCTTTTGTTATTTTCTTCTTCTTCTTCGTAGTCACACTCTTGGCAGTGTGGTCGTGGTCGTCACATAGGGGAAACGTCCAATTGTAATTTTGCTCAGACATAGTATCGATGGGGTGTAGACCACGATACAACTAATGAGTTCATGATATTTTTTCACCCACATACATGATTAGCAAGCGTCAAAATATTGAGAGCTTGATAAAGATAATGTCAATCTATTTCCTGTCGAAAATATGTCTAATATACCGGTAATTTATATGAAAAAATGACTTTCTGCCAAGTTTCTTGCGGCGCATTCTTCTTGCCAATGATGGTCTTTCCGAAAGCGCTGGTAGTTTAAAAAATGACGTGTAAAAGTGCCCATTGCGGCCTATTTACTGAATAAATCATTTGAATTTGAATTAACCTTGTATCATTTAAAACTAATATTAATCTTACTTAACCAAGACGACTTTCTTGACATTTAACCTATAACACTTGACTGCGGGCCCCTAAACCCTCTAAACTCTACACAATAGCTTTTTTCATCACAAAGGCTGTTCATCGATTACTTTTTTACCTTCAAAAATATCAATAATCAGTTTACGCCCACTGTTAATTTCAATGTGGCATGACACGTGGTGCCTTCGTGACTCTGCGCTTTTCTTCTGTATCTCTTTCTTTTGTTTGTTTCTTACCATTTAGTGCGTGACTGGCATTATTTTATTGCCTTCGAATTAAAAAAGCTACGACGTCATCACTGGCAACACCTGACTCGTCATTATCTGATGCCGAATTGGCTTTTACATGAAATTGGCGAAATTATGTGCGGTCATTTAGTGGTAATGGAGTCGTCTTTTGGGTTAAGTGATCTTTGACAGTTTGAGTTGATGGTTTTTATGATATTTAGGAGAAACTGTTAAAAGTGTGCGTTCGACGTAGTTTCGGAGGCAGTATCAGAAGGACAATAGTTTATAAGAATAATATACCTGGAACTTAAAATAGTGTATCACCATCCCAGCCTATATACGTCCCACTGCTGAGCACAGGCCTCCTCTCAGAACAAGAGGGCTTGGGCCATAGTTTCCACGCGGGCCCAGTGCGGATTGCGAACTTCGCACGCACCATTGAATCGCTTCGCAGGTTTGTGCAGGTTTCCTCACGATGTTTTCCTTCACCACAAAGCCCGTGGTAAATTTCAAATGTAATTCCGCACATGTATTTCAAAAAACTCAGAGGTGCGAGCCGGAGTTCGAACCCACGACCCTCTGCTTGAGGGGCGATAGGTCAAACCACTAGGCCACCACGGCTTCAAATAAAATAGTGTATCAATTACCAAGATTATTATGTCCAAAAATAAACTATGAAATTACGTGGTAAATAATAATATAAACTTACAACTATAGCTCGCGTGATCTGTTAAATCTGGTAATTCAATTGAATTTTGTGGTCTTCACTCGTACCTATTAATGTTGCATGGAAACAATGCCAAATTTTACGTTTCTAGAACTTAGATTTAGACATGGCGGGAATCGCGCGGTTTTAGCGCAACGTCTCTTTCTTAAGCAATACTCCGAAAAAAGATGGCGCGCATAAAACAGCGTGATTGACGCACCGGTTGAAATTTCGGGAATTTACACGCGTATCCGAACTTTTGTGGGAATATTGGTGTACATAGAAAACAGTTTATTGATTGTGTGTTGGTGTTAGGTAATACAAGCTTGATCATCATCCCAGCCTATATACGTCCCACTGCTGAGCACAGGCCTCCTCTCAGAACAAGAGGGCTTGGGCCATAGTTCCCACGCGGGCCCAGTGCGGATTGGGAACTTCGCACGCACCATTGAATCGCTTCGCAGGTTTGTGCAGGTTTCCTCACGATGTTTTCCTTCACCGCAAAGCTCGAGGTAAATTTCAAATTCCGCAAATGAATTTCGAAAAACTCAGAGGTGCGAGCCGGGGTTCGAACCCACGACCCTTGAGAGGCGATAGGTCAAACCACTAGGCCACCACGGCTTAATACAAGCTTGATATCTAGGCAAAACATAATTATAGTTTTATTTAAATACTTATAAAAACATGAGTATGTGACATTTATGAGTCAGCCCCTACTACTGAGTGCATGAAAAAAACGTAACAAAAATGACATTATTTGGGGATATTTTTTTAAACTATCGGAATCGATTGTGCTCTTGATTCTGAGTAACTTTACATAACTCAAAATAGTTTTTTTTGAGATACTGCCCTTTATGATTGTTTTTTTGGAGTCTTTTGTATTTTTTATTTCAACTCCAAATTTGTTACTTTTACGGGTATCCCGTGAAACCATATCGAACTGAGACATGGATGCACAGAAAAACCAGAAATAGAGACCAGCGCTGGGAATCGAACCCAGGTCATCAGCAATCTAGAATCCTGTCCAGCGGTGGTGTAGGGGTTATAGCACGCAGCACGGATTGCTGAGGACCTGGGTTCGATTCCCAGCGCTGGTCTCTTTTTCTGGTTTTTCTGTGCATCCATGTCTCAGTTTGTATTTTCGATACTGCCCTTTGCCTGAAAAGAGGAAGCATAATTAAATCAACTTTCAAAACTAATCAAATAACAAAATCGTCCGATAAGTAAACTTAACAGTAATTGAAACCAATCACGAGCGCCCCAAACTGCAGTTTACGGCGACGCGTGCGCATAAACCATCCCAGCCGTCTCATTACACGTTCCCATACAGACATTCAATAACATAACTTATAATCCCAGAACCTTCAAATTACACAAAACTGACAGCTTTAATATTTGCCTTTGGTCCGGTTCTGGACGCCTCACGCTGCGCATTTAATTTGTTCCACGGTCTTCCCGTGTAGTTATTTCTGTTTAGTCGGTGATCGATCGTCTTTTTTACCTTGTTTAATTTTGGATGTTTCGCTAAGTCATTAGTCGTTTCACGGTTTTGTATGTATTGTTCGGCTGACAGGCGCTGGGTGAGAAAATGATTGGACAGTTGTAGAAGTGACGGGGTGGAATTGTCTAGACGACATTGTTGAGTAGAATTAACGAGGAGATGAGATAGTAGAGCACATTGGAAAGAAATATTTTTTTTATTGCCACAAAAAACATTAGAATTATCATTTATTCCCCTTAACCCTTCCCTTCATTGGCGTGGTGTATTAAGACATTACGAGTCGGACCATAACTATTGACAAAAGTAACAAAGTGCAAACAGACTCGCACTCTGAGGGTTTCTTATGAATTTTAAAAGTGAGCAGAAAGAAATTTTTATTTTACAAAATTTTCAGAAAAAAAAGTTAATGGAATTTCTTACTTTAGTTGTTTTACTTCTAGCTAGAGCTAGGTTTTAGATTCCATGTTTGTTATGATTGGTTATTTGGAGTCTTTTTGTATTTTTTATTTCAACTCCAAATTTGTTACTTTTACGGGTATCCGTGAAACCATATCGAAAATACAAACTGAGACATGGATGCACAGAAAAACCAGAAAAAGAGACCAGCGCTGGGAATCGAACCCAGGTCCTCAGCAATCCGTGCTGCGTGCTTTAACCCCTACACCACCGCTGGACAGGAATTTAGACACGAATTTTTCCTACGCATACATATCTCAGGTTGCTTATTTCTACTACGCTACTTATGCAGCAGCACTAGCGACATCTATGTTTTTCGCTCTCAACGAGAGACGTCACATTCTATCGGAACCAACCGCTCACCCAGACAAGAGATGTCGCTACTAAGCAATCAAATTATGATTGGGTATTTGGAGTCTTTTTGTATTTTTTAATTTCAACTCCAAATTTGTTACTTTTACGGGTATCCCGTGAAACCATATCGAAAATACAAACTGAGACATGGATGCACAGAAAAACCAGAAAAAGAGACCAGCGCTGGGAATCGAACCCAGGTCCTCAGCAATCCGTGCTGCGTGCTTTAACCCCTACACCACCGCTGGACAGGAATTTAGACACGAATTTTTCCTACGCATACATATCTCAGGTTGCTTATTTCTACTACGCTACTTATGCAGCAGCACTAGCGACATCTATGTTTTTCGCATTCATCGAGAGACATCACATTCTATCGGAACCAACCGCTCACCCAGACAAGAGATGTCGCTACCAAGCAATCAAATTATGATTGGTTATTTGGAGTCTTTTTGTATTTTTTATTTCAACTCCAAATTTGTTACTTTTACGGGTATCCCGTGAAACCATATCGAAAATACAAACTGAGACATGGATGCACAGAAAAACCAGAAAAAGAGACCAGCGCTGGGAATCGAACCCAGGTCCTCAGCAATCCGTGCTGCGTGCTTTAACCCCTACACCACCGCTGGACAGGAATTTAGACACGAATTTTTCCTACGCATACATATCTCAGGTTGCTTATTTCTACTACGCTACTTATGCATATGGTTTTTCTGTGCATCCATGTCTCAGTTTGTATTTTCGATATGGTTTCACGGGATACCCGTAAAAGTAACAAATTTGGAGTTGAAATAAAAAATACAAAAAGACTCCAAATAACCAATCATAATTTGATTGCTTAGTAGCGACATCTCTTGTCTGGGTGAGCGGTTGGTTCCGATAGAATGTGACGTCTCTCGTTGAGAGCGAAAAACATAGATGTCGCTAGTGCTGCTGCATAAGTAGCGTAGTAGAAATAAGCAACCTGAGATATGTATGCGTAGGAAAAATTCGTGTCTAAATTCCTGTCCAGCGGTGGTGTAGGGGTTAAAGCACGCAGCACGGATTGCTGAGGACCTGGGTTCGATTCCCAGCGCTGGTCTCTTTTCTGGTTTTTCTGTGCATCCATGTCTCAGTTTGTATTTTCGATATGGTTTCACGGGATACCCGTAAAAGTAACAAATTTGGAGTTGAAATAAAAAATACAAAAAGACTCCAAATAACCAATCATAATTTGATTGCTTGGTAGCGACATCTCTTGTCTGGGTGAGCGGTTGGTTCCGATAGAATGTGACGTCTCTCGTTGAGAGCGAAAAACATAGATGTCGCTAGTGCTGCTGCATAAGTAGCGTAGTAGAAATAAGCAACCTGAGATATGTATGCGTAGGAAAATTCGTGTCTAAATTCCTGTCCAGCGGTGGTGTAGGGGTTATAGCACGCAGCACGGATTGCTGAGGACCTGGGTTCGATTCCCAGCGCTGGTCTCTTTTTCTGGTTTTTCTGTGCATCCATGTCTCAGTTTGTATTTTCGATATGGTTTCACGGGATACCCGTAAAAGTAACAAATTTGGAGTTGAAATAAAAAATACAAAAAGACTCCAAATAACCAATCATAATTTGATTGCTTGGTAGCGACATCTCTTGTCTGGGTGAGCGGTGGTTCCGATAGAATGTGACGTCTCTCGTTGAGAGCGAAAAACATAGATGTCGCTAGTGCTGCTGCATAAGTAGCGTAGTAGAAATAAGCAACCTGAGATATGTATGCGTAGGAAAAATTCGTGTCTAAATTCCTGTCCAGCGGTGGTGTAGGGGTTAAAGCACGCAGCACGGATTGCTGAGGACCTGGGTTTGATTCCCAGCGCTGGTCTCTTTTTCTGGTTTTTCTGTGCATCCATGTCTCAGTTTGTATTTTCGATATGGGTCCATGTTTTTTCTTAGAAAGTATTATTTTTCACAGGCTCAAGAGTTCGCGGAGCTAAGTATTAATTTCAACTTCATACCACCTGCACGAGTTCCTGAAAAAAAAAAAGTTTATAATGACAATGATAAGTGATCCTGTATCAGATTCCTTCTAACGTAGAGAACTCTGATAATAATAGCAAACGTGACATATTTCAACGTTATGAAACCGAATTAATAGTCAATAAAACTACAACTAAATACAACTAACGATAGGTACTATAAAATATCTAAAGAAGAGTTCCTCTTGATATTATGGATCCAAAGATGCTGGCAACACTTCCTCGCTGTATCACAATGCTAATACGATATTATGTGAGGAAGCTACTAGTTCTTCAGTCTCTTGTGGTATTAGCAAAAATTATATCAATCATTAACATTCCTTTCTTTTCGGACCAAGCAAGGTCACAATAAAACATATCGTCAACATACAGCACGGTCAAGATAAAACAGTTAAAGCATAACCGTAACTTAGGTCAAGCTTGACATCCAAATTGGCAGCCATTAATCATGGCGTAATCATTTAATGACTGACCTTTCCACAATCACAGTAGCCGAACCCCAGGTTCCCATTGATTCATGGGCTTTCAAAAAGTATGGTTTTACGGGAAATGTCAATGGGTTTTGATTGATTTGTGTGGAAATGGGCGAACTGTCGGACGACGCGTACAAATCGTCCCCGCGGGCTTGGAGAGATTTAGGCCCGCAAATTTGCTCCCACTTTAGTGAGGACGGAGGAGGAAAGCTTAAGAGGTCGCGGCTGGTTTTTGATTGAAAGGGACGGAGTTGTTTGTCGTAGAGTAAAGTATGCAGTAAGGTCATTTATGTATTAATAACCGCTATCTTTCTATAAACCTAAAAGTAGTACGTTCTGAATTGAGAGCAGAATTGTTTACGTACGTTATTTACTTACAAACAAAAGCGCGTTTTCAAATGCTCACTGTGCCACCTATCAGAAATTGGTAAAAGTTTTATTACTTACATCCTTTAAAACACATTACACTATCCCATAGGATACATTCCCAATTTTCGGAATATAAAGTAGAATATCATTTGAAATTTTCCATGAGCTTGAGTGAAGAAATATATCGTACCTAACTATACTTCGTTTTTTTTAGCATTAAAAAGAAGGTAAGCGATTTTGATGTGTCTTTTTATGGAAAACAGCTTTGAAAAATAAGTCACAGCAAATAGTGACTACTAGCAAGGACAATATGATCATTTAAATGCTTTTGGTACCATAAGGAATATACTGTTTTTTTTTAAAACGTTTTTCAATTAAAAGACTCATCAAGAATGTTTACCCTTTTTCTAATACGCGAACTAAAACGCGACAGCGTTACGACAATCTTTTTAAATCATCGCAATTTACCTTTAACGTAAATTTATCGAGATGGAGTGAAAAATCGGTCTCTGCCGAAGTGCAGTTTGGCTGTCTTGTCCGATTTACGGTCGAAATTGATAGTGCTCAGGCAATTTTGATAATTTGGTGTTTACGGGCCATGTATCAAAAGAGAAATTGGGTAAATGTGGAGATACGTACTCCTGTGAGGTTAGTAGGCCACAAGAGTATTGTTAGTTGGTGGAAAGAGTTCATTATCCCTGCCTATACGAGTACACGCCCACTGCTGGGTAAAAGCCTCTTCGCAGAATGAAAGGGCTTGGGTCGTAGTTCCCAAGCGGGTCCAGTGTGGATTGGCAATTTCACACACATTATTGAATTGCTTCGTAGGTTTGTGTATGTTTCTTCACGATTTTTTTCTTCACTATAAACCTCGTGGGATATTGTAAAAGAAAAAGTGGTCATTATAAACAACGAGCGTGCTTTTATAATTTTCAAGACCGTCTGAACAATATTTTATGATAAGGTTTATTATGTCGTTTTAAAAAATGAAAATAATAAGCTTCTTGTATGGGGGCCTCCTTAACTTTTCATTTAATTATATAGTTTTTATTTCCTGTTATAGCGGTTATACAGAAAAACAGTTCAAAGTCGAAGTCAAAGTCAAATATCTTTATTCAATTTAGGCTATAACAAGCACTTATGAATGTCAAAAAAAAACTACCACCGGTTCGGAAAAACCTCTGTTGAGAAGAATGCGTCAAGTAACTCAACGAGGTATATTTTTTTAAACAGTTATTTAAGTACTTCACATCTTTTAAGATTCGACTACCAATTCTCATCAATAACAAGCACAATAATGCTCAAAGTGAACAGAAGCTCATTTTAAAAATGAATTGTATTGGGGTCCTAAACCCAAAGCCATGCAATTTTACAATTTAGCACCCATTCTGCTAACAAAGGTCCATGGCGGGGAAATTGCGCGTTTTCGGCCGCAGTGGCACCCCTTGCTAATAATGCCGTAATGATAGGTTTTACACCCGCCGCTTTTGGTGAAGAAATAGTTGATATTGACGCCGCGAGAATTATGTTTACATTGCGGGTTGTAAAATAACTTTTTTTTTCATACAATATAAAGACATGCTATTTATTTATATTCTTGATATAGTACATATACATACCTAAGTAGAAAAAAGAAAATCAAAACATTTATAGTTATTATTTATTTTTATACTTCCAGCGCTTTCGGCAATTTCCAGGAAGAAAGTATTGTTAAAAAACTTGGCAATATGTACGTAGTGCTGTATCATTTAATGATAGTTGTTTGGCCCCTTATCTTTTAATTTGATTTAATTTGCATTAAGTATTCGTTTTTGTACGGACAATAAAACACACATTTTTATATTAATTAAAGCTGTACCTGACATTAAATGACAGATATTGTAGCGATATTAATAAGGTTACCCATCAGGTAAAGAAACTTACAATAAAGCTCACAAACATAGTAGGTAAGAATATTATTATAAAACCAACACAAACATTCACAACAAAAAAAAAAAAAAACTCACTTTGCAAAAAAGCATAATGTAGACCGAATTGCTCGACTTGCAACCCTGTAGCCTCTAGTAATTAACCCCCCCTAAGCCCACTAACACGGATTGTGGGAGGGGATTACAGCAAATGTGCCATAGTGTTGACAAAATAACTTGTTACTGAAACTGTACGAATTATCTGCTTGAGGAAAAAGATAATGTAATATTGTGATAATCAACAATAGGACAGTTATGTTTGGTGTTAAGTTCATTCATGATACGAAAAATTTGTATAACAGTTTTGAAGTTTCTTTAACCAAATCGGTTCTTAGCTTAACAATTATAAATATTATTAATCATACATCTATTTAATTCAGAAGCAATTTGAAACTTTCATATTGAAAAACGATTTTTTCGATTAAGAAAAATAGTTTTCGCAAGGAAGAGATGATGATGATGATGATGAAGAAGAATAAGATTACTCAAAAGACCCTATCTAACGAGTCAGTGGAGTAGAAAAAATTAACCCCACTTTACGTATAGGGGAGACTTTATATAAAATAAATATAAAATTTACTATTATGTGTAACAATTTTCAACACAATTGGTTGTTTAGTTTTGACGCAAACTAACTGTGACCGACGGACACACTAACAAACAGACACCGAGTAATCCTATAAGGATACTGGGTTTCCTGTTAGGTTGAGATACTCATAAGTGCTTGTTATAGCCTAAATTGAATAAAGATATTTTGACTTTGACTTTGATACGGAACCCTAAGAAGTAAAACCTTCTAACAGCATAACACGCAATTGCGCCCCATCATCGCCTACCTGCGCAGACGCACGCGCCCACAGGATGTCGCCCACGCGCGAGCTCGCAGGGGTGGGGCGGGGCCGTATTAATCACTTCCCGGACGCTGCGCACGAGACGGGTTGACTGAGAAGTTGTCGTTTGATTTGTGTGTGGAAGAGGTTTGAAAAATGAATTTGCTTAAGACCTTGTCATTTCAACGCCGAAATATTTACGAGAAGCTTTATCATAAATATTTAGCGAGGAGAACAGAATGGCCGTTGGGGCTGAAGAGTTCTCGAATGGAGACGCATCGTCTCGAGTTGTCGAATCGGCAAGCGCAGTGGAGGACGTTTGCCAACGAGATAAGGATGATCTGGTTATAACCACGGGTTCACGGTGGGTGCAGGCCACTTCCAACCAAAGCGACTGGAGGTTTATGGAGGAGGCCTATGTCCAATAGTGAACGTCTTACGGCTGATAATTATGGTGATGATGATGATGATATCCTATATACGCGAAATATTGGCCATAATTTCGCTCGTAAAAATAACCTTTTAAAAGTCGTATACAATTTGTAATATATATTTGAGAAAAGGGGTTTGATTTCAATCTGAATGTACGATTTTTTTTTTAAATCCGATTAAACCCAGGATTAAACCCATTCCCTCATCATATAGTGGTCCGAAACTGTAAGTTAATTTCATAATAAATTATATTGTGTAACTCAACTTATACCTATTATAATGCCAGCAGCATTGACAAATCCAATACGATTATAAAGTTTACATTAAACTTTACAAAATGACACCATAAGTTTAACTTTCTATAGAGAGTTTTTGACATTTAGTGTCAAATTATGTTTCACGTCATCTTCAAAATGAATGTGTAGCTTACACAGCCACTTAAATATTTATTGGAGAAATTTGTTCGAAGCTTAATTTGAACGATCAATCTCAGTTCAGGCAACTTCGGATGCTTTAGGGTAGCATCTTCGATATAGCGTCAGCGTACGTTGAAATAAAGATGTTTGTAACAATGGATGCAAACATAAAGAACTGGTCAATTTTAGGATCCCTTGCCTCATTTTGAAAAATTGAAACCTTAGTGAATCACTTTATTGTACGCTCCTTGTCTATCTGGCAAGAATCTTTGTCTCAGGAATACGTGGAGCCATCAACCTGATATTTATATCAAATACTCATGTCATTAAAAAAGGTGTTACCCATTTTCTGCCATAAACTTTATCTACACCGGGTGTGACCTGTAACACGAGCAAAAATTTAAAACATAGATCTTAATGGTCAAACTGAACAACATTAGTTCAGCGACTTTTAAAAATAGTTAGTTTATTTTTTATTACTTACACCTTAAAGTTTATTCGAAGAAGCAATGTAAAGCAAAATGTTTGATGTTTGTAGCGTGACAGGGGACGTCAGTTGTGTTGTAGGATGGTATAGATACATTGAAATTACGATTAAATTTCTTAGAAAAAAAACACAAGTTTTGATTTTAATTAATTGGGACCGTAATGATACAATTACCGGTGACCTATAGAGCATCTGTTTTTAATATTATCCCCGGTTCTGGGCCACACACTGTATATAATATATAGATACCTTTATTATATCTTTATCTACCATAGAAATTATGATATTAGATAGATAAGTAATGAAAGTGAGGAACAACTTCAGTACCTGGCTCATCAAACTGATTGTTCGAGATTCCTCACTAAACCGATACATAGAATCTTAAACCTCAATAATATTAACAGCTATTTATTATTTCCGAGACAAAACCCAACAATTCCCTGTCGTAACACCACGACCAAAGGTATCCATATTTGTGCAATCACAATAAAATGGCGTCGAGTGGAACGCAGTCTGTCATACGGCATGGCGTAGTGCTGACAGAAATAGTATCTAAGGATGGGAAATTAAATTATCGATATCGATTATCAAGGACAGGCGATTGAGACGTGATCAGGGTCAACTTTAAAGAACTCAGTCAATTACAGTCAAGGGCAAAGATATCGACACGGCCAAAGTTGCAAAAATATGTAAACACGACTTTATGCACTTAACATTAAGGCCGTGTATACACAATTTGCAACTTTGGCCGTGTTAAAAACAAACTATCTTTTCATAGCAAATAATTTGTCTTACTCCTAAGTAATTTAAAAAAACAATGCAAGTATTGTGTTTGGAATAACTAAAATATAAATAAAATGGTAATATTAAATGGTTGTCTGGAAGAGATCGCTTTTAAGCGATAAGATCGCCTATTGTCTACCCTGAATCTAAGTGTTTATATTATAAGTTTTTTTGTACTGCTTTATGGTGTGCAATAAAGAGTATTTGTATTGTATTGTATTGTATTGTATAAAGAATTGGCACTATACAAATATTAAACACTGAAAAAACCTTATGTTATAGCATCGCAGTCTTCGGATGTAAACCTAACATTTAAACAATTAGTGTACAAGCTTTGCCATCAAAAAATATTCATTGAGCAACAAAAATGTGAATGTTTCACACAAATAGTAAGTATCTGGGCGATCGGCTTTTGCTCGGATTAAAACTCGATAGTAAGCGTTTTCCGAGAGATTAGACCAAACTAGATCGATTCGGCATCCCCGATAACTCCCGCATACCAAATTTCATCGTAATCGTTGGAGCCGTTTCTGAGATTCTGATTATAATATATTCTATATACAAGAATTGCTCGTTTAAATGTATTTAATAGATTGATAGATATATTAAGTGTAGAAGTACATAGTTCTACAGAGTATTTATCGCACCTTTGCGACAAAACTGTTACATCTGGTAATATCGCAACTTTACAGACAGCACAGTTTTGTCGCAACGAAGAGCTATCTATCTATCTATCTACATTTTCTGAGTTGTGTAGGGTTGATTTTGATCAAGTCTTCAGAATAACCTGTATCATGAGACAAAACATAGATTCAAATGCAAATGCTTCAGCAATCCCTGTACATAGTCAACCAAATTCGATCCATGACGACAATATATAATACGTTCAAAAACGAACAACGACAAAAATACGAAACAAATGAAATCCCTATTGAAATTTAAATAGTATCGACCTCGACCCGGCACTAACAATTTATCGAGTGTCGAGACAACAGCGCAGCACTAGGGGGTCTCACGCGTCGCGATACGTTCGCTTGTAGCTCGTAATTTAAAATCCCTGATTTATGGTTCAACAGTAGCATTAAATTTGTAATCATATATTGATTTACAGCGGCGATAAGGGGTTCCGAGAACAAACCTATTGCGGATTTGCACGTGGGTGCACTGAGATGCTGTATCAGGACCTAGAACAATGACATGGTAGAATGTCAGTCATGTAAACCAGAGAACTAGAAGGACACCACCAATTAACTGATGTACAGATAGATTTACAATAGCTGGAACAAATGGAGTGAACGAAAGTTATGTCACTAAGAAATTTATGTGGGTAAATAACTAATGCATGACATTTTCATATTTGTGTGAAGTGAAATTCAAACAGATAACACACTGATACTTTCATTCACTCATTCAATCGTCTAAGTAATTACTTTTTTAGCAACAAAAAATCTATATTTTCATTTAATTTCCATTGTTATTTTATGTAAGTATTTTCATGTTTTACAAATATTTACAGCACATTGGTAGTTATGAACTGTAACGCTGTAAATTTTGCTGCCATCCCTGTTGCTTAAAGACATTAAATTAAAGATGGTACCTATCTGTATCCATTGGGACAGGTACCTCCACTTTCTACCTATCTCCTACATCTTACACCTCGCTCCCCACCACAAGTGGAAAACAAATTCAGTGCAAAAACAAGCTAAAACTAAATCCCATTAAATGGCCTTTGTGGTGACAAGGATTGGCCATAAAATGCACATCGGTTTGTTTTTATAGGTAACCTGAGTTATCGTTTCTCACTGAACGCTGTGATATCTTGAGAGTTTTATTTGCTGGTAGCTTGCGCACGTGGTTTTGTTCCCATTAAATGGTAAAAAATAGACACCCATTGATTAATTTTATTTGACGTATAAACGTGATGCCATCTCCGTCTATTCGAACAAAACAAACAGAGACGGCGTCACATTTATCCGTCAAATAAATTTAATCAATGGATGGTGAAACAGGGGGTTTTAGAAAAGCTTCTTCTTCTTCAAGAATTATAAAAAATGTGGTGTTCTCATTAAACAGTAAAAAATAGACTTATAATAATAGCTTCTTCTTCTTCAATAAATATCAAAAATTGCATACACGCCTCTATATTTTCAAAAAGTTAAGAGGAATTTCAAATCTTTAGCTCCAGAATTATGTAAAGGAAGGCCACGCTGCTTGTACGGGAAGTGTGCATTTTGTTTTCTATTATTTTCTTTTCAAAACGTCACAAATAAACTTTTTTTTATCCAACAGCCGCACGCGTTTTACCTAAATAATATACTCAGCAGTCTTATGATATTTAAAACAATGAGGACAATAAGGCTACATCACGCGAGCTGTCAACGATTCGACGTGACACTTCCTGTGCATTGTGAAGTCCCACTGCGCGGGCGCATGTCACGGTGAAGGTACGATACTATATCAAGCTGATAGTACAGTGGATAAGGCATTTTCACTAGGTTACCTGAAGAATGGGAGAAGCAACCTAACCTAGGTTACCTGTACCAGGTCACCATCGCGTGGTAATGGCGAGTTGTCGTTCATTGTGGCGTTCTAAGGGAAGGCCTTTGTCCAGCGTGGACGTCGGGCTGAGCGAAGAATGCGAGACCCCAGAAATAGAGTAGAAATAGAGATAATTATGCACGCTTATTGTGTCAGATCTATTGGTACCGAATTTCATCTAAATCAGTTCATCCGTTTTTACCTGATGGAGTAACAAACAAACAAAACAACAAACAGACTTACAAACTTTCGCATTTATAAAATTAGTGGGATAATATTTCTGCGAAAAGACATAGAACCATTTTTTACCCATCTAGGTAGCTTATGCGCCTCCACATGCAATAAAAAGCATTGTAGTTGGATGCAACGACTCGCAGTTAGTATTTACAGCGGAGGAAACTGAATCACGTGCCAGGGTGGAACCTTTTCGTAATTAATTTCGTTATGACTTCTTTGGAAAATATATGGGATGTCAATATGACATTAGTAGCACAAAGGTTCCATCCTAGTACGTCATTCAGGTTCCTAGACTGTACGTAAGCTTTGCCACAATTACCATAACTAATGTCACGTACAAAATTTTAGCAACCTGGTTGTTTGTAGCAGTTACAGCAGCACGCTACTGGTGGCTTGAGTAAAGGATCATTATACCCAATCAGTGATGTAATAAACCATTTTACGAACGGATCTTTATAAAAATCCGGCCTAAAATAAAGGTAGAGACTTGTAAAAGCAATAATTTTCCCACTAAATCAACACTTCACAGTAACAATACACTCGGATGTAGGTGTCCGCGTGACGCGTCGAGACTATGATTTGCGCCATGCTCCGCTTGCGCCCGACAAATGATTGATGTCCAATCTCAACCTGTAATTCCGTTTTTTAATTAAATTTGCTTTGTTGCCCGCTATCGATAATTACAGAGGGTTTAGCTGTGTCAAATGGGCAGTAGTTGTGTTGGAATTTATAATGATTATCTTTTTTTTCACAATACGATAAATTACGATTATGTATGTACGGTGTGCATCATAATTATTCAAATTAGTTTAGTAAGTATATTGAATCGTAACAATATTTTCTTGTTTACTAAAATTGCGACTAAATATGTAGGTAAACATATTTAGACGACCAGATGACCTAGTGGTTAGAGAATCGAATACGAAGCTTGAGGTCCCGGGTTCGATTCCCGTGTCGGGGCAGATATTTGTATGAAAAATATGAATGTTTGTTCTTGGGTCTTGGGTGTTTAATATGCATTTAAATATGTATCTAACTATATAATTATATTTATCCGTTGCTAAGTACCCATAACACAAGCTTTGCTAAGCTTACTTTGGGACTAGGTCAATTGGTGTGAATTGTCCCGTGATATTTATTTATTTCATTTTACTATTTTAAGCTCTGTAAAATCCTTTTTAATTTATTTGGTGTGTATCCTTCTGTTTTTTCTTTTATTTTTAATGATAACATTACATCATCATTACAAGACAATATTATTCCAAAAAACCAGATTCCTAGTAAAATATGTCAGTTAAAAAATAATTACAAAATAATTAAAATATTAAATATATTTATTTATAGTATCATTTAAATACCTCATGTAATCCTTCTTGCCTTTTTGCTACCTGTTGGCGACAGACCTGTTTTTTCCATGTTTTGTGCTTTTTTTATCGTCTATTTTTTATAGTTTTGTTTTTTACCATAATGTCAGTTGCTTGTATATTTTGTCTAATGTTAATGTATTCCTGTAAAAAGTTGTGTTTATTTAATATATAAAACTAAAACCTTGGTACGAGGGCGGCAGGTCTTTGCGAGGTCCTTTGTCCTCCATGAAAAGTATGTGATGTGATCCGAAAATATAGTTCAAAATCTATATATTTTTTTAATTTGCTTGGGTTGTTGAGCGAGGCCCCTGCAAGAGCGAGGCCTCGGACGATTGCCCTATTCGCCACCCCCTAAAGCTGCCACTGCTTGGTAAGTCTTTATTATCTCTACCATTTTCAGCAACCACATCCATAAAGCGACTAGCTAGAAACAAATCATGTCCCTAAAACATACCTAAAAGAAATACAGGTCAAAACGCAAACCTTGCGAAACGCAAACGTAAACCCCGGCCGTAAACTGGCGGACACACGAAACGTTCAAAGATAAGTTCTCAGAACAAATGAAAGTATTATCAGTCGCCCAGGAGAGGCGTGAAGTCGTTACGTCCAACAATAAAACATTATATATTCGTCGCCACGTGCCACGAATAATGACAAAGTGTGCCGCGAAACAAAACGCCGGTTTTGTTCTCGCTTTATAAGCTATCGGCGCGGCGATTGTGCCGTTTATTGTCCTGCAGTGTGACGAGAATGTGGTGTAAAGAAACTATAACTACGTGTTAAGCGTCGAGTTAGAGAGCATGTTATGAGTTTAACTATTACATGTAGAAATAAAGCATGCTGTTGATAATGATTCACTCTGAGGTTCAAGGGTAAATTCAAACAACTATAGCCGCAAGGGATGGCCAAAACAGAGATTTAAACAAATTTACCCCAAATTTATTGACTGCTGACGCGAAAAGAGGGCTGTTATGAGTTTAACGCCAATGTCTGACTGCTTGTCTGTCTCTGGCATGGACCGACTTCGATGCAGTTTTTTTAAGTGAAAGCGAGTTTCCTTTCGGTGATCCTTAGCTATGTTTGATAAAAATAGTTTCAGCCGTTTTAAAACGGCAATGTCAGGGGTTTTTCATGTTTTTTTTAAGTTTTAAATTGATTAAAAACCGTTTCAAGTTCGAGTCGGACACGCGCACGAAGGGTTCCGTGCCATTATCTATACAACATTAGACATTAGCAAAAAACGGCTAAAAATCGAATTTGTTGTATGGAGCCCCCTCAAATATTTATTTTATTTTAATTATTTATTCTTAAAGTGATTACACAACTAAAAATTCTGTGAATATTTCAAGCGTCTACCTGTTGCCGTTATTAATATCAAGCAAAAAACGGCAAAACAATCACGTTTGTTGTATGGGAGCCCCCCTTAAATATTTACTTTATTCTGTTTACTATTTGTTGTTATAGCGGCCACAACCTACATAATCTGTGAAAATTTCAAGTGTCTAACTATTACGACTAGATAGAGCCCTGTGACAGATAGGCAGCGGAGTCTCAGTAATAGGGTTCCGTTGGCACCCTTTGGGTACGGAATCCTAAAAAGAATATTTGCGATTGAGACAAAGACGACTAACCTCACCCCTCCTTGTATCGTACCCGACTCAAAAGTATTTAGTTGCATAAATAAATGCCCGTAATTTTATAAAGTCACCAATTTAGACTAAATTGACTCTATTTAATAGAGCATAACGAATCCATCAACGTGCCGGCATTATTAGGTAATTATCGTCAAAGTGGCAGACACGGTCCGGTGTCCACAAATTGACGAAGTAATCACTTCAGGTGATGAAAAAAGGAAGTTGTCCCTTTTTGGGAGTTGTTGGTTAATTTGTATTGTTACTATAATTTTATTACATTAACAATGTTAGTTCAAATAATGTTAATAATGTGAAAGCTTGAACGTGTTTTACACGGAAACTGGATGGATTTGAATGTAAATTTGGTATCTCTACTGAATCTTGGGAACTAACATAGATTTATCATACTGTGTACATATGTATGGAATTTGCTTTGTTTGACAACGGGTGATAATTAACTAATCAAATTTTTAATACTTAACACAGTTCGATACAAGTCAGTGTTTCATTTCATTTAGTGTTTGTAACAGTTAGGTCTGTGTTACATATAATTTTTTGGTGTGCAGGAGAAGAGTGGATTCTGCACAATTGTTAACTTATACATTTTTGTTACATTGACGTCTGTGGTGCACAGTTTTAGCATAAAAAACAAGGTAACTTAGTGTACCTAGTTCATTAATCTACCAATACTTTGTTTTTTGTTGTTGTTGTATCGGCATTATGTATTACAATTCTTGACATCTCCGTGATAGACAGACGGACATGCAAACAAAAGCAAGTTTTGCCTCAATTCGTATACAGAAGCCAAGAAACAAGCCAAGTCAACGAGGAGTATAATAAAACCTTCTATTGTTTTATATCTAAAAGAGATCAACGTTTCTACATTACCGGCACACCCGAAGATACTCGGTAATCCCTATAGCGACATGGGCATCATAAAAGGCCACTCGGCCACCGGCTACCGAGACACCAATTACGAACGGAATGACCGAGGGTGGCCGAAGATCGCCGAAGATAGCCGATTGGGAGCGAAGGTGATCCTAAACGACGGTAATAGGATGAAAATGCGAGGTTGAGATATGTCAACGGATAGGGTACTGCTAAATGTACTAACTATTTCGCTGGCCCTCTTGGGAGGGGTAAGTATGGAGGAGCGTTCTTATTAGAAAACGCTGACTGGAGAATGGAGAGGGTGTGGATCAGTGTTGTCACATCTACTAACTTTTTGGTAGATCTACCTATTTCGCCTCCGTTCTACCTATCTACCAGCCTTGGCCTCAAATCTACCTGTTTTTCAAAATATTACGACTGTAAACAATTTACCACTCGCGTAATGAAATGTCACTTACTTACTATCGAATTTAGCCTATCTTGTTATTTCAGCACTTAAAACGGAACGCGTTAATCAAGTGGAGATCCTAACTCTGAACATTTGAGATTATTTAAAAAGAATATGGATAAACTAAACATCACTTATAAATAATTTAAAACATTTTATGCGCATTTTTAATCATTAAAAATGGATTAACCTTGAGTTGGTAGATCTACCTATTTTTCATTTCAAATTCTACCAATTTCTACTAATTTTTATATCCTGTTCTACCGTTTTTCCAAAGTTATATGTGAGAACACTGGGGTGGATAAGAGATGGGTTTAGTGTGCTAAAGTTGGCTGAAGGCGAGGCTGCAAATGTGTCCATCCCCAGATAGACACTGATGAGTTGACGTGGTCTTTTGCGAAGAGGTCTATAATAATGCAGAGATATAATAACACAAAAAAACCGGCCAAGAGCATGTCGTACACGCCCAGGATAAGGTTCCGTAGCCATTACGCAAAAATCTAATAATATTTTTCTAAGGATTTCGTATTGTGTCCTGAATCTTCAAAGTTAAGGTATTATATCTTAGGCTGCTATTTACTCTTAAACTACTAATAATTCTCAAGAAATCTTAGCCGCTATAATTTTCCTTGCAAATTTGATATATTTACTACCATTCTGAATTTTTTCAAATTTTTCCACCCAACAGTTTAGATTTTAGAGGGGGGGACACGCTCGATTTCAATGAAAATTTGCACTTTAAAGTTAAATATTTCGCAAACAGATCACTGAATAGAAAAATTGTCTTAGCAACCTCCCAATGGTTTAAAAGACCTATCCAACGATACCCCACAATATAGGGTTAGTCACGAAAAAAAAGTCACCCCCACTTTACGTCTATGGGAGGTACCCTAAAAATATTTTTTTTACTCTTTTTTATTGTACCATTTTGTCGGCGTGACTGATATGATTCATATCAAACTACAGCTTTCTAGTACTAACGGTCTCAGAGCTATCCCACGGACAGACATACGGACAGACATGGCGAAACTATAAAAGTTCCTAGTTGACTACGGAACCCTAAAAAGTTTGAACAACTAAAATCTTAAGACTATAAACAAGCAATTCTTGTATATTTATTTATATAGTGGTTATAGTGATGATCTTGGAAACGTCTCTAACGGTTTCGATAAAATTTGCTACAAGAGGGCTTTCGGGCGCTTGTCAAAACGAATAGGTAATGCTTTATATTACACGTGCAAAATCGCGGGAACAGGCTACCTATTAATATTTCTCTGATTTTAGTCTTCTAACTTCCCCCTCTATTGCCTATTGTTTTACCAGCTCCATTTCCCACCCTGAAAAGAATTCCGTTTATCACTAAGGGATTACACGAGTGTGTCAATAAGTCGGGTTATCACGGGGGGAAGTGTTTCTACAGCTTACGCTGACCCGATGGCATCTTAAGTCAATGCCGACTGATACATGTCAAATGGACTGCAGGACTATAAAGTAAGGGGCTCGGAAGTGCTGATTGCAAGAGATGATATTCTTTTTCATCCCTCCTGTTCGGAAAGTTTAATTTTCATGATTATATAGCCGGGTGGAAAATTGCGTTTTCATCTCTAGGGTGGAAAGTATTTTTTGTTTAATTTTTCGGTTAGCCACGGACTCGAAGATAATTGAGTTACGTCAATGACACTTTTTTTTCACGTTTTGGCATGGCCATCTAGATGCACGTCGTGACCAAGGAGCTTATATACAACACTGGAGGTTGAACGCCGAATATCCGTTTGAAATAAGAAATTTGATCTTTATTACGTCACGAACGTGTGAAAGAAGGAGATGGAATATATAAATAAGGGGTTTACTAATGTATCGGCGAAAATTATTTAGCAAATTATTAAACTCCCAAACTATTATCCCCATATTTTTATTTAGGCGAAATGTTATTTCCCAAACTCAACGTTTCCACTGATATCATTTCCCAACTAATGATTCGATAAATTATTATTATCAAATTATGAACCTGGAATTTTTTTTAAGATGTCATTTATGTTTTTCGTCAAATGTACTTGATTGGCATACCTTAATTTCAACTTATTGAATGGCATCCAACCTACTTTTTAGTGTCATTAATCCTGGCTCTATAAAAAAAAACCTAACACGAAGGCTAAGCGGGAGCTACGCTCCGCTTCGCTCCGCTTAGCCTTCTGAACCTAAAGTATCCAAGTCCGCTTCTGTTCCGAACCGTCAGCTCGCTCGCTGCGCTCGCTCGCACAAATCAAATTGAAGTATAACTTTGGAATGTAAAAAATTGCCCAAATGTTATTTGACAATTGTTATTTGCCTAAGCCAATCATTTGCTACATAAATTATTTGCCACATAAATGTGTGATGAAGTAAAATTTTGCAATGTAAAAATGTTGCGAAATAAATGTGAAGTAAATTATCCAAATATTAGTTTGCCAAATGAAACTTTGGCGAAAGGTTGTTGCTAAGTGAAAATTTTGGCGAAACATACTTCGCCGAAAAGGCAGTTACACCATAAATAAGTAACAAAGGTCTAACTTCTTCGTTCGGCGTTCAACCTCCAGTTTGTATATAAGCTCCTTGGTCGTGACCAACTCAATTTTTTTTATAGGCGGCCGTGGCAAGTGGCCAGGTCGAAAAGGTACCTTGGAGGTTGGATATAAGTAAATCCAATTTATTATTATTCTCATTTTATTTGTAGTATTTTACTTTCCTCACAGTCGAAACGAAAATTAGAGTGTCTAACTCGGGTAAAATTACCCATTTCCCCTCGAACTATTGGCACTCTCACTTCTTCGAGCGCCAGAAATAACTCTGGTGAAATGGGTCACTTTCAACCCTTGGTTATCAGTCTACTATTGAAAGTTTCTTCAATGTAAACAAGTGTTTTCGCTTTACAATATATAGGTGAATGGGTCATTTTTGAGCGTTTATTTCATTTGATTCTGTTACAGTTTCCAAGTTATCTAGTAAAAGTACAGGATATCTAAAAAAATATCGAAAATTTAATCTAATTCCCATTAATAAAAAACTGTCACCACGAAAATTGAGGTGGTTGAAACGTTCGAATAATGACCAAAATACAGTACAACATAAATGAAGAAATCATTTTTTTTTTCAGACCATTTGGTCCATATTATTTAATACACACATAGAATCCATACATCACCATCACATCCATCCATCCACCATCACCATCTTGCTCGCTAATCCTGCCGTGAAGCAGCAGTGCTTGCTGTTGTGTTTCGGCGTGGAGAGTAAGACAGCCGGTGAAATAACTGGCACTTGAGGTATCCATCTTAGGCCTCTAGGTTGGCAACGCATCTGCATCCCCTGGTATTGCAGATGTTTATGGGTGGTGGTGATCTTTTACCATCAGGAGACCCACTTGCTCGTTTGCCATCCAGTGGAAATAAAAAAAAAATCTATAGTTAATTTAAATTTCAATTATTGGGTACACTAGTAAATAAAAGGAAGTTAACCTAGACCAGAGCGCACTAGGTGTGAGTCGTAATAATTAAGTGTACGCTTTACAATGTAAAGCACAAAATCCACACAGAACACTGATAGGTACTTCATGTTATTTGCAGTGTTTACGGTGTTTACCTGTGTTACCTGATACTTTAAAGTTATAATTTTAAATCATCTTTTCATGGCTATCATCCACTAAATATCAATAGCTATGAGGCTTGAGTGAGAGTAACAATACTTCTTACTTTAACAATATTTCAGGTTAAATTTTCTATCAAGAACTAACTTAATGTTATCAACAGCAACATCCATTCCACTTTGCCGTCCGCCCAAATAAAACAGCTAAACGTCAAGATACCAAAATCCAATATGTCCCCAAAAAACCGTACCGGAAGGAATATGTAAAAGAGGTTTTTGGGGCGGAAGCGGGCGGGCCGTATGAGTGCCGGACGCCGGACACAGGTCAGGGAGGGCCGGACCCGCCTTGCCCACTATTGGGCTCAGCTGATTTATGGACCGGCAATTGTTTTATGCTGATGTGGTTGCCATTGGGAGGTTAAGTAAATTGTTGCGGAGATCGTTGATTAATGGCAATCTTTTTTTTATAGGGTTTTTACTCGAAATGTGTTCCGTGGAACCCTATTACTAAGTCTCTGCTGTCGGTGTGTTTATTCATGTATCACGGGCAGTTTGAAATGGTAGCTGACACGATATAGTTTGATACCAGGCAACCAAGTGCTGGAATAACATGCAACCAATTCGTGTCAATTTTCGCAGTCAATATAGAATGCACTTGTTATCCATCTAATTAGAAATTACTAGAATCAGGCTCTGCCCCATACTATTTTTTGTCCCCGTATGTATTTGCTTGTCTATATAAATTTGATACTTACATATTTTTGAATAAAAAATGTCATTTTTAGCCGGCTGATTTTAAAGAGCAAACACATTTTTGCACAATTTTTAACCTAGAAGTGGTCTTACGTTAGATCGATACAAGGGTTAGTTTAAGCCTTAAATCGAGATTTAACCTACCGTCCTAAATGAATCGGATAACTCAACTCTTTTTTAAATCCAGTTTAGCTCGATATATTTTGGGTTATTCGTAGCCTTCTTACTAGGAGCAACGCGACTCGTCGGCTGCCCCAACACGCACTCCATGTTCACATAATCACATTTATAATATGTTGGTTTCATGTTTTCATTTTGTTATAGTTTTAATTTCTTTATTTTTAATTGACATTACGTTCCTAAATGATTTGTCTCCTTTTAGCAGTAGTTTTTTGGAATGAGCGAAAATAAACAGAATATCAGCACAACAAATCACTGCAGTATATATGCTGAGTCAGAACCATCGCATGACTCTTCGGTGATTGAAATAATAACTAATTAACTTTATTTTAAGTGCAAGTTTAAAAAATTGTCAACTTTTTTACTTTGAGCTTTTTATGCTATTTCGATTAAATTTTTCCATCTATCTATCTAGTGTTGTAAGACGCAAGCGTACAAAATTAAGCAAAGCTTCTCTCAACCCAAGTCTCGATCTTCAAACCACCTAATTAAAGTTTATATATTCGTATATGTATATCAAATAACCATGCTTCAGATGGTGAGACTAATCGAGTTTCCAGTTCGCGCCAAGTTATTCTATTTGACGGCTGCGTCAACTTCGGGGGAGGTTTAGGAGCTACGATCAGTGCGATATATACACGTTGGAGAAACAGCAGGGCTATAACGATATTCTAAAATCGAAATTCGTATCGTACCATCCCTCTCACTCTCGTACTAGATAGTATTAGCGTTAGCGGGACGGTACGATACGAACTTCGATTTTTGAATTTCGTATAGTAGCCCTGCAGGCTTTTTAATACGAAGTGCAAAACTCGAAGTTCATATCTTGCCGTCCCGCTGATGCTAATATTGTTTAATACGAGAGTGAAAGGGACAGTACGATACGAACTTCTATTTTCGATTATCGTAGTAGCCCTGAATCACGGCCACACGCCGTGAGTTACCGTGAGCTTCTGGTAATACGTGAATTTTATGGGCTGAGATGGTTTACTAATGTTTCGGCGAATAACGTTTGGCAACCAGTTTCATTTCGCAACTTTTCATTTCCCAACTGTTTAATATTTCTGAAACTGTAAATATTTCAGGATTTTTATAAAACTAACCTAACCTAACCTAAATGGTTCTACACGATGGCCCTAAAATAAATCCTGAAATATTTACTGTAAAGAGTTTGCGAAATGAAAAGTTGCGAAATGAAACAGGTTGCCAAACGTTACGTTGCGAAAAGGCAGTACTCGGCTGAGATATGTATAACGCAAAGATAAAAGTAGATAAATAGGTCATAAATATTATGAGACAATGACACCAATTGACCTAGTCCCAAACGAATTGGAGTCAACACGGGCTGTAATCCAACAGTGCCGTGTCTGAACATGTAAAGACTCTCGCCTACATCTCGCTGCGTAAATACCTGTCTTTAACCGAATTCACGAGTAGGTATGTAAAGCACGGCAGAGCGAGACGGTTCCTGCAACTTCGCTAATACGACTATCGAATCACTATTGAGGATTTAACAAGAAGCTTCTTAAATTAAATTATGTAAAAGTGGCCCAACCTTCGCTTAAGTAAGTTGTATGTAAGAACGACGTGTAAGGACACCTCGTCTAAAATTCTTCATGTACCTAATACACTTTTGTTCTGAATAGTAATCTAGTTAAATACTTATTCGGAGTAAAGGTACAAACTGGGTTTTGCTTTTGAATAAATTAATGCAAAGTCTTTTTCGAGACTATCGTATGGTATCCATAGGTGTTATCTGCTTAAGTATGTGACTCGACTACGCGATGTCGATCAGAATACATTTACCAATTTTAAATGATTCATGAATCTTTAGTAAAATAAAAGCTTGCAAAGATCCTAAGATCTCAGAACAAGCCCTGAGATATGGTAATCACAATCACTGAATATTCTTCCTTATAACATAGCTTCTGCGGAAAACTTCAGGAAACCCAAATAGAAAGTAACTTATGAAATGAACTTTTGGTGCAGAAATATCACGTGTTTGACATTACAGAATAGAAGATACAGCACAGGGATTTGTTTTGGCTATCCTTTCAAGCACAGAGGTAGAACGAGGAGTCTTTTGGTGCTTTCTGCTCAACGGTTTCCATATGACCTTCTAACAGCGTAGGTAACTCATGAAAACCTAATGCAGTCATTTAGGAGTTTCACTTCGGAATGACAGATAATAAGATGTAAACTCGTATTTAGCTTTATTTTGGATTATAAAAGTTGTCTCAAAAGTCTCATAAACTCTTGTGTTTGCGTCGTCGTAAGGTCACAAAAGTCCGTTTTTCGCGATTGTTTCGGTTTCTATAGCTCTAGTGATGTTAACAAATGTTATGCTCTACAAATTTTAAAATGACCGTCGACATTACTCGAGTTGTCTACGAGTTTAAAGTTCTATTATCATTGCTTAAGTGACTGGATCAACCACCAGCTAAATTGTACTCCTTACGTTCCTCACGGCCACACCTAGCTTCCTTGGATTGGAAGTCAGACTCGGGGCTCCTGGACCTGATCAATCCATCAGAGGCCTCTAAGACATCGCTCACCCGGTTATTCGACTAACGGTATATCGACCGATACATTGTCCAACGCTCGGCCGACAAAAGATCTCGTTTGCGTATACGGATCGTGCGTGCCTTGAATAGTAATGCCCCCTCGTAATAGATTTAATCGGTCGCAGCTACTGCGCCACTTCTTTTTTTAATTTGACACGCTTACTGTCTGTGACAGGCATGTGGTGGTGATAAGATTAGAGCGGCAGGATGTGCGATGACGTCGACTGCTAATGATGAAATGCTAAATTGATTGATATGAATCTAAGCTTACTAGGAGGCAAGGTGTCAAGAAGGTGACAATAGTAAGTAGTGGTCCACACTTCATATCTATATTGTAAATCCACTTACTTCGGTCATGCCATAACTACAGAACAACATTAGGTACTTATTTAAACCTTTTTCTTTCTATTCTATTCTATTCTGTTCTATTCTATTCTATTATATTCTAACTTTTCTAATGTAACCGTGGGGGCGGTCTATGTCCAACAGTGGACGTCTTACGGTTATAGTAAAGGCTAATCTACAAAAACCATGCATGTTTTGGTAAGTACAGAAAGATCATTATTGCCAAGAACAATGCGCCGCAAGAAACTTGGCAGAAAGTCCTCGCTTCATGCGCTCACGTGTAGCGCAACTCAACTTTTAGTTTATTTGGCGAAGTTTCGTCTCACTTGTGTGCATAAAACTGCACACATCGAAGTGATTTTAGAACTCCGCACTTGCTTTTTATTTGATCTGGGGGCTACTAAGAAATTCAAAAATCGAAGTTCATGTCGTATCGTCCCTCTCACTCTCGTATTAAATAATATTAGCGTCAGCGGGACCACAAGATACGAACTTTGTAAATTTTGCACTTTGTAGTATATAGGGCCTGAATTGTAAAGGTAGATCAAAAGCCTCAATTTCCCTTTTAGGGGTCAAAAACCCTCCACCGATGCGCGCTTCCCAGCTTATCTAAAGTGGGTATTAGAATATTTTTCATTCCTTGAAATATTAATGGTGTTTGAAGCATTAAGAGCATTATGATCACCCTTGTTTTTGTACGCGATTTGCATCCCGTGGCTGCATTACGCCGGACGTATTCGGCAACACGTATATAAATAAAGATAAACATTGGAGGGTAGTTTGCATGTGCGGGGCAGTGGTATGGATGGTTTGCGGACTGTATTTATGTTTTAACTAGCATTTTAACCCGTGGCTTCGGCCATTGGAAATACCACATTGGAAACACCTTTGCAGGTGGTAGGACCTTGTGCAAGGTCCGTCCGGATTGCTACCACCATCTTACTCGCTAATCCTGCCGTGAAACAGCAGTGCTTGCACTGTTGTGTTTCGGCGTGGAGAGTAAGACCGCCGGCGAAATAACTGGCACTTGAGGTATTCCATCTTAGGCCTCTAGGTTGGCAACGCATCTGCAATACCCTGGTGTTGCAGTTGTCTATGGGCGGTGGTGATCTCTTACCATCAGGAGACCCACTTGCTCGTTTGCCATCCAGTAGAATAAAAAAAAAAAAAAAAACAGAAACATTTTCAATCTTAGAGTTTGGCCTGAAATAAGTCTATCTATCCCAGTGTATAGATATAATGTCAGCACAGGCCTAGCTCCTCTCAGTGTAAGACGGCTCGGATCGTAGTTCTCACGCGAGCCCAGTGCGGTTTGGAAACCACACACACACACTATGGAATTGCTTCGCAGGTTTTTTTATTTTATTTTTTATTCGACTGGATGGCAAACGAGCAAGTGGGTCTCCTGATGGTAAGAGATCACCACTGCCCATAAACATCTGCAACACCAGGGGTATTTCAGACACATTGCCAATCTAGAGGCCTAAGATGGGATACCTTACGTCCAGTAATTTCACCGGCTATCTTACTCTCCACGCCAAAAAACACGGCAGGGTTACCGAGCAAGATGGTGGTAGCAATCCGGGCGGACCTTGCACAAGGTTCTACCACCACTGGCACTTGAGGTATCCCATCTTAGGCCTCTAGGTTGGCAACGCATCTGCAATACCCCTGGTGTTGCAGATGTTTATGGGCGGTGGTGATCTCTTACCATCAGGAAGACCAATTGCTCGTTTGCCATCCACTCGAATAAAAATAATAATAATCCAGAATTGTTATTCAAATGCCAGATCTGTCGGCATACGTGAGCAAACCCGTGGGTGAAGGCTTACTCATCTAAGCCTGTATACGTCTCACTGCAGGACATAGGTCTCGTCTCAGAATGAGATGACTTGGGTCATATTCCCATGGGGCTGCGGAGAGGACACGGATTAAACTACTATCCTAGGCTACCGCTGGGGTAAAGGCTAGTATTAAATAAAGTGATGAATTTATGACCAACAATCCTACGTGCCTCGTATAATTCCAAAAGCAACTACATTTTTATTTCCCACTGGTTTTAAAAAAATCCTTTAAAGCTAGTCCATAGTGTCCATACTTAGTTAAATATTCTCAAAGTACCTACATAGTAAATTAGTACAGTCACCAGCACCAATATTTGACTCAACAAGCATGCAAATATCTGATAGGACTCTATTTCTAGGGCCGGAAGGACGTGTTAGCAGGGCTACTACGAAACTCAAAACTCGAAGTTCGTGTCGTATGTGGTCCCTCTGACATTTATACTATTTAATGCGAGAGTGAGAGGGACGGTACGATACGAACTTCGATTTTCGAACTTCGGAGTAGGCCCTCTGATATTTTTGCACGCTCCGCTGTGGCAGATATTAATGCTGGTGACTGTACTAGTAAAGTCTGTATAGACTCTTTATATCAAGAAACTGTGTCTGTCTAATTCCAGCCTTAAACAAACTAAGAACTAAAGTTTGTTACAAACTTCGACAGCGCCTTGAACTTGGACTCTGTAGCGGTAGAAACCCAAACTATACTCCAGAAAAGCTTGCAAACAGCGTTAATAACTAGCCGCAAATATCGGCCACAACCAAAACAACGTTTAATAAAACGGTCGAATAAAGTAAATCCTTGTTGAGTCGGCTCGGTTAAAAGATCAATAAAGTGGCGATATGGGGATATCTACGCATATATACGCGTACCGATAGTGGAACGATGTCTGCCCATAATATTCTTTGGGGTGCATCTCATTTGGCGTAAGAACCTGCCTTTGTCAACATTGCTGGGGGCGGAAAATCGATACTGGCCGCAAACGGAAGCCGATCATCACTGTCTTGTCTCTGCTAATTCACTATTTGAATTTTGGAATTTTGAAATTTTGTGTTCGGTATGCCGTGTTCTGATTTTAAGTTTAATTTTTCTGTTCGATCTTTTGGATGGTGTTATGCATGACGTGCGTGGTTATTAGTTTCGATAGATTGAAGATTATTTGGCGATTAAAATTAACTAATATAACTGTGAGTTAAGTGCTAACCCGTTAATTTGGTATCAAAATATATGTGTGGAAAACGGACACTGCCTTTTGGCCTTTGGCAACGTAAAGTTTGGCAACCTGTTTCATTTCGCAACTTTTCATTTCGAAAACTCTTAAACTGTAAATATTTCACGATTTATGTCAGGGCCTTCGTGTAGAACCCTTTAGGTTAGGTTAGGTTAGTTTTATAAAAATCCTGAAATATTTACAGGTTCAGAAATATTAAACAGTTGGGAATTGAAAAGTTGCGAAATGAAACCGTCATTCCTAATCATAACTAGATGGTTTAATTTTGGTTTAATTTTTAAATCTCGACCTTACAAAGCACTAAGTAAAAACCTAAATATTAAGTCAATTTTAAACACTTCATTTTAATAACCATTAGAACAATAATAATTTTGCAGTGATAAAACCTATTGTTATTGTAAGTAATCATTCTTTTTTACAATAGTTTAGTGCGACAAAAACGTGCTGGGACAAATTGGCACCCAAACTGAGCTTATGTATACTCTGTTCTAGACAATCCCTTGTCA